>NW_026099576.1:27920730-28002236 GCF_025091365.1 Daktulosphaira vitifoliae
TTTTTTTTTTTTTTTTTTGACTGGTAACAGTACTATTTATTGTTTGATAATTATTTTAATTTTATATATTTTTAAATAGGCTTAATTGATATTCTATGAGTCATATAGGTATAATTATTCTTTTTAAACATTCCAGAGCATTTAAATTATATTTATTATTTAAAGGTGTTGTGATAGAATTAATTTAATTTGTTATAATTAAGTTTACAATATTAAATTATATCTTACTTTTCATCAGTTTGTTATTAAAGAATAATTTTTGAAATAATTGAGTTTTTAATAAATAATTTTTAATAATTAAAATAAATTTATTTATAATTTGTATATTTATTATAAAATGACTAGGAGAATAATTTTTACAAGACAACTTTTCCGTTTTTTTTTTTTTTTTGCTAATTATCATTAAATTCATCAAAAGTATCATTTAATTTAAATAAGAGCATCATTGTATCAAATTTATACTTAAAACTTATCGAGTAATGACTTTTATTTATACACTTACGTGCAATAATTTATTATTATGTATTATACAATTAAATTAAGTATTTTTTAGTGTTATTTTATTACAGAAAAATAAAGTTAACATATTACGTTCACATCATAACTATCATAACATTATTAATTAAACTAATGAAAATGTTATTAATTTGGGAAAATATCTAAATTCTATTAAATGAATAAATTTATTAAACAATGTATTATCTTATTATGTTACCAAACTCTTCCTTAAGACAAATTATAATAACTCAAGTTTAGCATAAATTTAAACCCTTTTTTGAAGTTTATTTTTTTGTTGTACCTCTTAATTTTTTATAGGTTTAATAAACAATAAACTTTTTTTAGTATTGTAATTTTCTCTCTTATCTGATCATTTTATTGTTATTAGCAATTTCTAAATAAATTTATAACTTCTTTCACAGTTACTTGTTGAAAATATTTAAATAAATAATTAATGCATGAAAAAATTATGAGATATATGTATATTAAAAAAATATATCAAATGAACAAACATTATTTCAATTTTCTTATTATTATTTATACTTAAATTATACAAAAATATTACTAACAAAAACACAAGTATAAAATATTCTTTATTATATAATTTAATATATTAATGAGGATTTGAATGTGTACAGAAAATTTAAACTATTATAATAAACTTTAATTAGAATATTTTCTTAAAATTGATTATTTTATTAATGAAAAATAAATAATTTCTTCCATTTAAACTTATAATTAGATCACAGAATCTGATTCTTTACATTTAAATTTGTTTTCATCATATAATATGTAAATGTTCAATTGACTATGTTTTGTCTAGAATAAATTATTGATTTTTGAATATGATCAAAGGTAAACTTATGGTGTACATGGTGGGTTTGTAGCTTATCTTAAATTTAATTGATAATTTCCAATGTGACCATTATAAAGAGTATTAATTCAAGCAATATTTAATAAATCAATATCCTTTGTTAATTTCATAATTCTTAAAAACACTAAATAGTCATATTCAAATTATAAAATAATAAATCATTACTTAGGATGTTACACCTCCTAACTCAGTTTTATGAAGTTTAAAGGATAGCAAAGAACTTTTGCTGTACCATTAAAACCAAATTTTCAATTATTCATTTAAAATTCTATTGACTCAATTGCGAATCTGAATCCACTAATCTATGCCTACTTAAAAATAAATAAATAATACTCACTTAATTTGACCAAATTATAAAATATATGATGATCTTGGTTATAGCTAGTTATAGACTATTGTAACAATTTAAAGAGATAAAGTTTTGAAGAAGTAATTAAAAAGAATTTTTACATAAGCTCCCAAATAAACTTCAATTTAAACACGCTCTTATAAAAAATATTATAACTTTGTTATGTGTGTTTTTAAATTAAAACATTTAAAAATAGCCAACAAAATAAAGTTAATAATTCAAAATCTTAATTTTATAAGTTAATTTTCTGAATTAGATAGTTGATTCTATAAGTTGTAAAAAAAGGACATAATCATCTTGTCAATAATTTTTATTTTTAAAGATATTTTTTAACAAATTTTATTGATGTTGAATAGAGCTTTTCTTGCACATCTACATTATCGGCATATGGTATACACAAAGCAGGTTGACAGTTAGTATAGTAATCACTACAATCAAGTGTATTAGAAACACAAGCATATGCTATTGTTCTAGATCCTTCCTCTGAACTCTAATATTTGTTTGTTAAAAAATGACATTAGATTACTTTCTAGCTATATATTTCATTGATAATTAGTTAAGCATTATTAAAAAAGTATAGTACTTTATAAAAAAATTTAAAAATTGAATGTAAGCCATAATTTTATAAAATAATTCATACATTTATTAAAAAAAAAAACTAAATGTTTTAATTCTTCTTGAATATTAAATAAATTACTCATTTATATGCAAGAATTTCCTAATTATTCTTATTCTCCTTCTTTTTCCTCGCCTAAATCCCAACTATTTGGGGTCAGCCACTCTTATCCTAACCTTCCACCTGGCACAATCACCCACATCAGTCCTGATATCACAGTCAATCCATCCCTCCATCCCTTTTTTGATCTTCCTCTACCTCTTCTTCCTTTAACAATCATTTCTATAATTGTTCTTACAGCTTCCGATTCCTCTCTCTTCATAACATGACCAAACCATCTAAATCTATTTTCTCTCATCTTATCCACGATTGACGCTACACATATACTCACTCTTATATGTTCGTTCCTTAACCTATCTTCTCTAATCACTCCATTCATCTAAACATTCTCATCTCTGCTTTACTTTTTTATCAACCACACAACACTCTGAACCATACATCGTAACTGGTCTCATTACAGTCTTATAGAATTTACCTTTCAGCTTCGTAGGAATTCTTTTATCGCATAACTAATTATTATTTTTTTATATTTTTAAATCTGATTTAAACAACTTCAATAAAATAAATTTCTTATATAATACTATACCTTGCACAAATGTTTCAAAATCCATGGAAAAGCCAGTTTCAAAAATGTACCATTAAAAATCTCTGTATCAACTATACCAGGATGCACAGCAATTACTCGAATATGAGAATCTTCTAATATTTTACTTAAATATTTTGTCATAATCAATTGTGCCAATTTAGATTTTGCATAAGCTGCATATGATAAATAACTATCCCTGTGAACATAACATAATTTTTGATATAAATTCAGATATAATCTTGTAAAATAATTATATAAATATTAATAGAATATTTAATGTACACAAAAATAACTTCCAATAACACTTTGCTAAACTTCAGCTAAAGTTTGTATTGTAATATTTTAAGTATTCAATTCTTTTCAGAAAAATAAAATTAAAACTCTAGTTACTTATTAGTTTTACTGCAGTAGTAAAAAGTATACTTTTTAAAAATATTTAAAATACTACTAAATAATTTTCTACTACTACTTTAATACTTTTTTAAAAAGTATTTAAACTTTTTTTCTTATTAACTTTTTAGGGAATGAGTAAATTAAAAATAATTGTTAGTGGATATATACCATATACCCCCAAAAAATCACCGTTTAAAAACTACTGTTTAAGCCAAAAAGGATGAGAAAAACTACATGGCTTAGGATAACAGAATCAAACTCTAGTACCTATACATCTAAGTAAAACCATTACTAATTAATTAATGGGATAAGCATTCCAATACTTGGTTAATTATATAACTAACAAAACATTATCCTAATGGTTATACTTAAAAAAATATACTTCTGAATACTATTTAATATAATATATATTGTACCTACTTATCATTTAGTTTATTAAAGTCAATTGGAGGTGACACTTTATAAGCACAAGAAGTAACATTTACAATTCTTGCATTATTGCCATTTTTAACTTTTTGCTTTAAAACTGGCTGCAATAACTTAATCAACAAGAAATGACTTAAATAATTGACAGTCCAATGTGCTTCAAAACCATTTTCACATATTTCATAAGGAACAAACATAACTCCAGCTAAAATAAATAACATTTTTTTAGATTTATATAATGATTACACATAAATTAATTTTTAATTTTTTATATGACAATTTAAAATGATTTACCATTATTAACTAATACATCAATACAACTATATTTAGATAACACACGTTGAGCAAAATTTTTGACAGATGAAAATGATTTGAGATCAAGAGAATATACTTCAAATGACATGTTAGATAAGGCGAGTTGTTGTAGAACACTTTCGCCTACTTTTACATTACGACAACCTAAAAACAATTACTATTATAATTTTCGAAATTTTTACTTTAAATAAATAAATACTACTTTGAAGTAAACAGTCTTTATTTACTTCTATTATAAAAATTGTTGGTAATAGTATTTTATAAATAAATCATGTAAAGTTTAACCTTTAATTTATTGAAGTTTAAAATAAATTTGTTTTTATAAAATATTTAAATCAAGTAAACTTTGAAATTTAAAATTTAAACAATCAGTTAATAGGGCAATGAAATAACTAAAAAATTTATTTAGTATATGAACATTTGTTTAGGAGAACGCCTCTTGCATGTTTTAATTTTAGAAGTTTTAATAAATTTAGTAAAAATTTGTACTTTTGAGTCATTTTTAATCAACTTTAAATAAAAAATATTTTCTACAACTATCTATAATTTGATACTTTAATAATTTTTCAATAATGCAATGTAGGCTCTTCTTCTAAGTAATCTCTGCCGAAGATTCATTAAATTATATATATAATAAGCTATCGTAGCAATATAATTATGAACATTGTTTTAATTAGAATTCGGTTAAAATTCAAATAACAGGATAGTTCCTTATAATATATCATATTAAAATTACAGGTGGAAACTTGAAAAATAGACTTAAAAAATAAAGGTATTTGAATTACCAATAATTACATGCATTTCACACGATAACAATTTTTTAACGACTTCTAGTCCAATACCTCGAGCCCCTCCTGTGATAACAGCTACTTTACCCCGTTTTTTTTCTATTTCTAAAATATAAAGATTGTATTATAAATCAGTTTTACATCAATTTTACAAAATTACGCACCAAATTTGTTGTTTTCGCGGTTTTGTAAATCATCAATTATAGCAAAAGCTCCGAGAATATAGTAAACCATTTGATATTTCAACCAATTAAATAAATGTAATAGTAAAAAAATCATTTTTATTATGTATTTTAAAATTACTGCATAACAGTAAGACTAAGTAATAATTCCAGAAGCGACTGTTTCCATTTATTAGTACTTTTAGAAAATTCTTTTAGTAAAGTACTTTCTCTTTTCCATACATAAGTATATATAATCACATATAACGTGATAATAATTTATGACAAAAGTTACAATACACGTGACTGAATCTCACGACAGATCACAAAAATAATCTACCGGGATGTTAAGTTAGACTCGGGCCATCCAATTACGATTAATATTACTGATTTTTATTATAAAATTATTTATTAATTTTAATTTATAAAATATAAAATTGTATTTCTTAACTAATAGAATCTTAAAGGATTTATCCATTTAAAATTTTCGAGAAACATAAGTAATTCATAGACAAAATATGTAACGAGTTGGTTACCATCAACATTTTATTTATTACAAAAATCTTTTTTGGTGAAATATTCTAATTGAACAATTTTTCTTGTTTCTATTTCTTTGTTAAACGTAAGTAATAATCGAAGTTCTAGGACACTTTATATCAGATTCTCTCTCCCAAAATAGTTTATATATTTTAGCATAATACTAATTATATCAATAATCTCTATGTACTATTTAGATAATACAAAAATTAATATTTAAAAAATGAATACTTTTTAGTAGTATTTTTCAAGGCTGGAAAAGTTAACAAATTGTTTTAACGAGTTAAAGTTAATTCGTTATTTTTGTTTTTATAAAATAAGAAAAAAAGTTGACTAAATATAATTAACTTAATCAGTTTAAGTGCTGGTAGGTTTGCAGAAATATTATATTCATTGGGTAACATTTTTAAGCTAAATTTTTTTTTTAACTTTAGAAAATATGATTTTTTAAATTAAAAAATATATATGGTAGAATTTAGAATTCAAAATTTTATTTATTTTTATGTTAACTAGTAAAAAATTACATTATATATTTGTCTCTACGATGGAATAGTAAATCTCGATTGCTAGATATTGCCATATTCTGTGATATTGCTTGGTGTTTGAACCATGTTATACTCGAATCATAATATACCTGTATACCTATTACCAGAGTTTTAACAGTCTGTACTAGCAATCCAGGCGCCAGAGTAAGGTCATCTCAGCTGTTTCCGTCATCTGTTTATGCCATTCGTTCTATTGTTGTTGTTCAATTCAATATTCCATAACCAAAATTTGATCATCCTTTGTCTTAACTTGTGAAAAGGTTTTACAAAAAAAATTGTAAATATCTTTTATAGGTATATAACAATTTACAGTTTACATTTGAAGCCGTAAAATAAATTAATTTTAACTGTTTGTTCGTTCGTGAAGTACGCTGTATGTTGTAAATAGGTATTCGATGTCATATTAATCAGCTGCTTGTTTACACCGGTATTCTAAGCTGACTAGCCATTCTGTGAAATTTCATCAAGTTCATTAATAATGATTTTTTCGTGCAAGTGTTTAAACATTCAAATAGAAACTAAGGGAGAAACCGTCAAATTCGACAAGTGTAACTTTGATGATAGTTATAACACACATTTTTTTAACAAGGTAAGTTTAACTAAAAATTATTTTCATGTAGTTTCCTAATATTTCAAAAATATTTGTAGAAACTTTTATGTCATGAAGCCCTTGCAGTTATCAAACGACAGGACTGTTTAATACATGAAGAAAAAGTTAATAGGTGGATTACATATGAATGTCTTAATTGTAATATGCTGTGTTATGCTGAACCTATTGATAGAAAAACTTCTTCAATTTTAATAAGTCCAGATTTATTGGTATGTTCTCGTAGCAAAATAAATGTTAATAATCAATGTTATTTTTTGATATTTATGTTCTAAGTGGTAAATTGTAAATCATTGACTATGAATGCAGTTTAACACAATTAAAAAAAAAAAGTTTTTAATCAATGTGTTTTTTTACACTGATTATAAATATGGAAAAGTAAAATATTCATTTTACTCAGTATTTTTACTTATAATGTATAAGTTATCAAAACTAATAATAAATAAATAATACATATACATATAATCAGGATTAATCATTTGTGGCTAATATTATTTTAAAATTAAAATAATTTTTCAGTTCAACAAGCTTAAATGTGTAGGAATTAGGTTAAAGTTCTCTCCTTCTGGGGGTTTGATGACATGAAAGCCCATTCTATGAGAGTCTTAAAAGTACTTAAATCAGTCACCTTAGCTGACAGACTTAAGCTTAGGTGACCTTAAAATTTGTTTCAACTAATATTTGTTTGCATAATACACATTACTATCAAAAATATCCAAAAATTTAACATTTTTTTTTTTAATTGAAAAGACAACAAAAGGGTAGTGGCTTCCAATTTCTAAATTTACAATCTTATTTATAGGTTTTCTCAATTTGAATACTTCCTTTCTTTTTAATTAAAAAATAACAATTTTTCAATGAAGTTTACCAATGAAAAATAATATTTCTTAATCCTTAACTTTTTGAAAAAAAAAATAAAATTAGTAACTATTGATTTTGACACGATTGTCGTTGATTAATAGCCAATCATCAAAAATGTATTGAAAATCATTTGAAAAAAAAAGGTATAGTATAGGATTAGAACCTGCAACCCAAAGGCATCGTTAAAACAAACCTAACTACTAGGCTACTGTGCACTTTTGGTTTATATGCCAATACACTTACATTTAAGTCGATAATGTGATGTACGGTTAGAGAAAACATGATTTAAAATAGTATAATATTTTCTAATGTATCCCCTTACTCATTAAACTATTCTAAGCATGTCATTGAAAATAATCTTATCCTATAATTTGATTTTGATTGCTAGATGTTTCATAGTTATAAATTAATACATTTTCTTTTAGACTGATGAAAAACATTTAGAAGATTTAAAAAATTCAGTTTGTTTTTCACCGACATATAAAATATTTATTAACTGGACTGATGATTCTAATCAAATTTATTCTCCTAGGTCATCAGGTATGAATTCTTTTGGTTTAAATATTTTTCTAAAAAATTAGAGAAAAAAATTATTGTTACATTACAGCTTTAATGCCACCTAAAATTAAAGTTCTACAACGACAAATGAGTGAAAAAATTGAAGAGGAAACAAAAATAGTAGAAGAAAAAATTCGAAAATTCACTGAAAATCAATATTCTACTTTAGACGAATTTCGTACTAAAGCTCAAAATGATTTTCATTCTTTAGCCAAGTAATTTAAATATTTATTGAAATTGCTTAATATATTTCTAAAATCTAAAATATTATAGAATTATATTGGATAAAGACCAATTACCCAACTTTAATAACTTACCAACCCGAACAACCACCAATAAGTTGTTATCACCTGTACAAACAATACCAAAACCAGTTATTACTACAGTAAAAAATAATCCTATAATGAATTTAATGGATTACACCTTTAAACCATATAATAAGGTATTGAAAGTTATACTTTATATTACTATTTAGCTCATATGTATGTTTTTTAGGGCGATGGAAATGGTATGGCATTAAAAACAAGTTTAATTAAAATTCCTTTGGTAGGTGGAAGTAACGATAGTGGTCTACCTCCAGCATCATATGACGCTGAAGGATTATTCCCTTTAGAGGATATGGATAACTCACAGACTGTTTGTGTTTCTGATGATGATATCTCTGAATCCGAAGGTTTGAACTTACATTGATTATAATTTATATTATTTATAAATAAGTATTATTATATTTATTTAAGTAAATTTTTGGTAAATCTAAAAATTATTTTGTGTTTTCAGTAGAATCCGGAAGCCATGATGAAGGAATTTACATTCCACACCTTAAGCAATTAGAAGTAGCTTCATCACTTCCAGTAAATGTTCCCAAATTTATGATACATAGTGGAAGTGTTCCACATGATGCCAATTTACATATTCCTGTGAGTATTAAAAAACAATTTAAATTTAACATTATTATCCCCTATCTAATTATAGGTATGTATACAGGTGATTTTTTTTTAATTTTAAAAATTGAGGGATTTTTCAATTTTTAAATGTGATATTTTCAACTAGATTAAATTTGGGTTCTTTTGACGTATAGATTTTCAATATAAACTTAGTGAAAACTGAGAATTTATATGTGCAGACAAAAAAACCAATAGCTTCTCAGTTTCACATCAAAGTTAAAAAATTTATTTTACAAAATTATTTAATGTATAACCATTATAAAAAGTGCCCAAGCACCAAATGTCAAAGAGGGTCAATTACCTCCTTTGTCTTTCTGTGAACATCCGCCCATTACATAGAAATATTTTTTGTTTTAAGGTGGAATATATTCCTCTAATCTCAAACAAAAATTTTAATCTAGTTATAGTAATGGTGAAAACTTTTACGTGATTAAAAATAACATCACTTGTCAAAATATATTATAATTAGTACAGAACATTCAGTAATTATGATAGAATCAATACCTTTCAGCTTTGAATCGAAACTTAAAATTTTATTTATTTAGACTTTATACTTGCAAGTTGGGTAATCAAGTTTTTTTATGTATGAGTGACACAAAAAAAAATTTAATTATTGTTAATTAAACATAATTTTCAAGTACTCTAGCATCTTCTTCTTCCTCGCCTTAATCCCAACTATTTGGGGTTGGCCACCCTAATCCTAAACTTCCACTTGATACAATCTCCCAAATCCTTTACGCTCACATCAGCTGTCCTCATATCACATTCAATACATCTCTTTTATTGTCTTCCTCTACCTATTCTTCCTTCAACATTCATTTCTACAACTGTTCTTACGGCTTCCGATTCTTCTCTTCTCATAACAAGTTCTTTAGCATAACAATTTAAATTAATTATCTCTTGTTTTTATAAATATGCTAGATTACCTTAATATTCTGTAATCCATGAAATATTATCAAATATGTAAAAAAAACTTTTTTCTATAAACTCGGTGTTTAATGAATTGTCTATATTTCTTATTTCCATAAGATTGCAAAAACAAATAAATCTGGTCTAATAATACATTTGGAAATGGCTTACATTATAAGACTATGAATTTAATTATTTTTTACATTATTTATGAAAGAAAATGGGTTTGATCAAATTTTATTTCATGTTATATATAATTAAAATCTTAAATATTATTTTTCATATTCTATATGAAAGGAATATATAGGATTATATCTTTAAAATTAATAGAAAATATCATTGCAATTTAAAATTAAAAATTGAGTTCTTGTTTTAGATTGCCCGAAAAACAGAAAATAAAACGGACATTGCAGCTAGTATTAAAGCATTAGCAAAAAGTGTTCATGGTGATAGAATTTTTGGAGAATTACCAAGACCGCGCCTGGGATCTCAAATTTGAAGTATAATATTGGGTTGTAATTAAAGTACTTTTTAAGTACATTTATATGAAAAAATTTACATTTTTGTATTTTGGAAGCATTTATCACTTTCTACTTTTTTAAACTTTCTTCAAAAGTGAAGGTGACAAATAAATTTGTTTATGATTCAAACTTTAATTACTGATATTTAATATCATTATGGATTGGAATCATTTATTATTAATATATTTTTTTTTATAATTGTTAATGTGTGTAAAAACTATTAGTACAATATTCAAATATATTATATATAAAATGTATAATGTCATGTATATATTTTTTAAGGTGCTTACATTTTATATTATGCTGTATGATTGTTATTTCTAATTCATATGTTAAAAAAATATTTAATATTTTCAAAACTGAATGATTTCATTCAGTTTTCTATTAAAGTTATTTTGCTATTTAATTAAATCTGTGTTGCAATTTTTCACATAGCCCTCGACTTTTTTAAAAAATTATTTTGTAATATTTATAAAGTTAATTAGTCAAAAAAATTAATCTGTTCATATCATTTTAACATTTACAATTCTTAAAATGTAATAACATCAAAGTTAATTAATATTGTCCATTGACAAGAATAGTGATAATATAATTATAAATTTTTCTGATTGTTACACAGACATAAATAAAAAAATACTAAATTTTAATCCAGAAAAGTTTCATTAAATTAAATATTAGTTTTCACAGAAGAGTCTAGTAAAAATTTAATTTGTCATCAAATAGTAAAGAAGTCTTTTTGTTTATTTAATATACATCTTGATTTTAAGATTATTGGCAGCTGATAATATTTACATTATTTAAATAAGATGGTTGATAAGGAATAAGGTGGTTGATTAACTATATCTAGGCAATATTTAATGTATAACACACATTTTTTTCAGAAATAATACATATCTTATGTTCAAAATAAAAATTGGTGTTATCCACCACTTCCCCTTTATAATATTTAAAAGAATTAAAATGAAAACATGTTCAACTACATCAGAAATAAGGAAATATTCATACAAAAAAATATTCAGTAGTAATAAAATTTCCAACTAGTATTTTGAAAGATATTAACACTACTATAATGGTTAGAGGTAAATCGCAGGCCTGTTTATTTTTATCTCGAGGTGTTTACAAACCAGATCGCTCTAGTATAAAGGAGTTAAAATCTTTTACAATATTATAAGTTAAAACAAACAGTCATTATTTTAATTAAATCATTTCTTATTTTTAAAATATGTATTCACTAAAAATATTTAAGTTGATATTATTTTAAATAGAGGGTGTTATAATAATATTTTTATTTTGAAAAGTTACACAATATAGGATAACGGTATTATTAACTTTTTAAGATATTGCCTGAAGCATAGCCATGCATATTAGCCATTTATATTTTATTAGACAATGTTACTTTGCTTCCCCTAAAATTGCTTTTTTGAATTATGTCACTTGCTGAAATTTATATTATATTTAATTAATTAAATAAATAATAGTGATTAAAACTATATTTTACATCATGATGTACAATAAATTAATAAAATGATTTTATACAAAATATAATCTTCATGCTCACTCGATTCTTATTGATTTGAGTATGTTAAAAGAAAATTTTCAATTGAGGTATTGTTATAAGCAAATGATTCCCTTTTTTTTTAGATAACATTTAATAAAAAATCTAATTAAAATAATGATTTCTTTTAACTTAGTACATTAATTAATTTACATTATAAATTTTTTAGTAAAGTTGACAAAATTTGATTTTTTTTATACATGAATTAAATTTAAAAAAAGTCCAGTAAATATTAATTCGCCAATGGTAAATATTCTTATAAATTTGTTAGCAAAATTTTGAGAGTATTTTAAGTCAAGAGGAAAATATAAAATACAGACATAAAATTCATCAAGTTTATTTTTAATTATATCCATAACTATAGCTACATTATGTTCTAAACTATCAGTACCATTCAAAAATATAACATCTGAATTATTTTCTTTTACTTTAGTTAAATGTTTTTCATATTGTGGCCATGCATAATTCTCAAAATATCCATCAGGTTCAGGTGGAAGATATTGTCTTTTACAACGTCTATTCCAGCAAGTTTCTTTGTCCATGATAATAAAAAACTTTAAATCGGCAAACTTAACAATTCTAGCGTCATCTAGTAAAAGAATACCTTCCAAAATTATGAGGTTTTTTAAAGATGTGCATGCAACAGAGGCTACCATTTGGTCCATATTATATGCACCTATTTCATCCCAATTATGATAGTTAAGTTCTGGAATTTTTTTTAAATGAGTATCGTAATCAGAATAATAAAATTCATCTTGATGAAACACACTAACACTATCAAATATATTAAAAAGTTTGCTGGCAATAGAGCTTTTACCACCACAAGTAACACCCGCAATTACAACCACTAAGCGTTTAGACATAACTTAGTAGTAATTTATTTCAATTAATGTAAAAACTATTAAACTGGTTATAAATATTACACCACAAGTAACAGGCAGAATAAGAGCATAACGAACTTCAGGAAAAAGATTAATAACAAAAGATTCAGAGTCAGCAAATGGTGGTATAAATAACCAACAAGTAAAATAAATAAATACTGTAAGTACAACAATGATGATAATTTTTCCGAGTACAAAATCATCCATTAATTTTGAAAATATTCACGTTCAAACTTCTCAAAATCTTCATCAGTAAAGACAGATTGTTCTTTTTTAGATAGTGAAGCTGATGGGCTTTTGTAACGTTGTTCAATCTAAAAAAAAAAAAGTAAAGTACAATAGGAATACAGCAAAATAGAGTTGAGGCTTATTTTATATTAGAATTGATTGATATCTATCTAGTAATGATTTAAGTCATTGTCATAAAAAGCATCAATATTTGAAACAATCTTTTAAAAAAAACAAGTTATCCAAATATATTTCTGGTAGTACATTAAAGATGCTACAAGTTTATTTAGTATTGAGCAATGGAGATATTCCATCATTATATAAAACACATCAAGATTAGCAATTTTTACAAAATATTTATAATTATTGACTTTAATTTCTGATATCTTCTAGAAATCAAGATTTCAGATAGTTTCTTTTTATCTCAAAGTACATTAATTTTAATTTGATGTTTGTTTAAAAAATGTATTTTGGAACAGTAAAAATAATTAAAATATTGACTAAGTGGATTTTCAAAAAAGTATGTCATAAGAAAGGTTAATATGTAAAGTTATATCAATAAAAATTTCGCAATAATTCATTGAGTTTTCAAAAAGTTATTTCAACATAAAGTTTAAACTAAAAATATCAACATTAACTATTTTAAGATAATTAAAATTTTTTGGCCCATTTCTCTTCCCTTGGTTGTCAGGATTGAAAATTTTTATTTTCAAAAATGATCAGTACACATTTATTTTCTCATTTTTGTTCAAATTCTCACATAAATTTGATACAGACTCTCTTATACTATAAGGAATTATTTAATACAATAATTTTATACAAAATCAGAATTTAATGGATTAGACAACTTTACTATGTAAATATGTGGCTATTAATAAAGTTGATAAATGTTTTATAAAATTTTATACTTTAAAATTTTTTACTTTATTAATAAAGTTTTATAAAATTTTAAACCAAAAAATGAAGTTTAGAAGTTTTATAGAGGTCAATAAATTTTAAGATTTTTTTTATTTACTTTAAGAATATGACCATATAAGCCATACACATTTATATAAATATTATATAATATTACATATTATATAAATTATTATATTAAAAATATATACATTTTTATTATTTATAATTAATAACTTGATTTTCATACCAACTTTGAAGCAGTGCTATTAATACAACTAGTCCTGTCAAGTTTGTTTAAACGTTCTAAATTAATCTGAACTAAATTTAACTCTTTTTCATTACGTATTTTTTCTTGAATCTCTTTTATAGATTTATTAGCATTGGATTTTATTACTTCAGGAACTTTGAAAATGTTTTTGGCTCTCTGAATTTTTCTTTTGGACTTACTTATTATATACGATGATTTTTTTACTGAAAATTTAACAAATTTTTTAGAAACAATGTTCTAACTATGTAACATTAAATTTAAAGCTAATTTTTTAACTAGTACTTAAGCCATATTGTAAATTAATTTGCAAACAAAAGGTCATTAAACAAATTAAGATCAATACTCAAAAAATAAAATAAAACATTAACAAAATAAAAATGTAATTAAAAAACTAAAAGTACCTTATAAATTATATTGCAATTGATGATCTAATTAGTAATTAGTAATTAGTAACATAGTATAATCTTATAAATAATACATACTATTTTTTTTTTTTTCTGAAACAGAATCTTCAAATAACTGGAGTGCTTTCTTCAATGTTGAATAAGACATCTTAAAAAAACAGTGAACATGTATACATAATTTAGAGGCGTATGATAATTATCTCGCGCTATTAAACGAGATTAGAATAATTGAAAAACGTATTTCATTAAATAAATGATAAGTATATTCACATTTGTGAAATTATGACCAATTAAAAAATTAATCAGCACGTGTTTGCCCGTTTCTCCACTAGTCTACTCTAGGCTATAACCAAAATTCAATGACAAGTACTATTATACATGTGACCCTAATTTCAATACCTGTAGACCTTACATAAAGTACATAAACTGAATGTATATATATTTAGTTTATCATACTACCATCATTAACATTTTCAAGGTATCAAATAAATTGATAGGTATGTTAACAGATGTAAATAAAGATAATGATATAATGATTAAGGGGTAAAAGAAATAGACTATTCACATTTAAAAATAAAATTATCAATAACTGGTAAATTAAAAACTAATATTACAGACTTCATAATTTTCATACAACACTGTTATAATTACACTATTATATTATAAATTAAATGATATGCTTAAAAAATGATTATTCGGGAGGGGATAAGAAAAATAATGAGATAATCTATCGTATATATACATTATCGTTGCTGAAATAGCAACATTACCCTTTTTTTTTGGCCTAAACACTATTTTATTCGTTATGATGAGTAATGTAAACAGACGGAATCAGATAAGCATGTTAATAGAAAAGTTTGAAACGAAAAATTGGGAATTTACTGCAATTCAGTTTCATTGGCACAAGAATTATTATTTTTTGAAAAATCAAGGCAATGTGGTTGACAAGCTTCAAATTATTCAATATTCAAATTTAACGAAATTGAGTAGGGACTATAGCTACTACCACAAATATAGATAATAATAACCACCTAACCTAGTTTTTCAACTATACAGAAAAACAAAATAAATAATTCTTGTATCACTAAAACTGTAATTCACTGTATTCCCATTTTTTTTTTTTAGAGGTCCTTTTGATCACGAATGTGTCTATTTGGGCCAAATTTTAACATTTCTAGTGCAGCCTCATTACACAAAACAATTTTCACGGTTTTTCTAACCGCAGTTTTTGAAAATAGATTTTCTGACTTCCATTTATCACAGACCAATAAAAAACCAATTTTGGGCCAAAAATAATTAAAGACCGAAACTATGAAATAAATTTTTTTTAAACCGAGTAAAGTTAAAAAAATATCAACTTAACCTTTACCTATACTAATTAAATTTAAAATTTGCTAACTTATCGACCTACTCGGCATAACATTGGATAATTATTTCCATAAATTCAGAGACGTATTTAGAAATTTGTCGCTCAGGCGTTGCTGCCCCCACAAAATTTTTTTTTTGTTAACTAAAAAATTTTTCTCTGGATTGCTAATCACCAAAAACTGCGATCCGGTTTTACTGTAGAAATTCTTTAGAAGGGGAATATTCGGCGAGCAATAAGCTTTAACGACACACATGTTTTGGAACACAAAATATAAAAAACTAAATGGGGAACTGACAAATGTAAAACATTAGATAGCAACGTTACTTTAAAATTCTTTTTTCTACGGGAAAAGACCTCATGTTTAGTCTATCTTAATTTTTTAGTTCGTGTTTAAGCTCTTTTCTGTTTTTGATAATAAAACATATCGAACTAGGTTAGAAAAATAATTTAACCACGGTACTATAAAGACTATTTATCTAATAATACCTCAACCATATTAACAAGTGTTCACACATAATATTGATAAAAATGAATTAATATTGACTGGCAACATTGTTTAAACTAATTTTTATATTCTACAAACGGGATAATTTTTTTTTGAGAAGTGAATTGTTATTGTTACTGTACTAATGACTTAGTGCGCGGTACAAATATACAGAATTATTTATTGTAAAGAATTAATTATGTCTTGGTTACCTTATCGTTTGTTACAAATCACTGATGTCGCTACTATATTATTCATCAGTAGTGTAAAAGTAAATTATATTTTTTATATAATTTTAAGTATTTGAAGTTATTAAAGTTATATATTTTAGGTATAAGTTATATTTAATCATTAAAAATAAACTGTTGAAAAACTGAACAATATAATAAAATATAACAGTATTAATTACAAACAATGTGTCCATCACATTCATGAAAAATGTCTGATGACCATATATCGGATAATGTTCCATTGTTATATATTGAAAAAAAACAAATCTACAACGATTTTAATATTAAATTTAATTTGAAAAACACTAAAAAAATAGCATTATGTTGTGTGTTTTGGTTCATTGTTATACATTCATGTATACATTTATTTTATTGTAAGTTTTAATAAATTTTAATTATTCTATTTTGTAAATGAAAATTAGTACTTAATCAATTTTAGCCAGGGATTCATGCAAATGGCTTTTATCAGATGGTCGATACAAAGGTGACATGGGATGGCAGCCATATGGCTGCATGATGCATAAGTACAGTGAATTGTAAGTTTTTGTTAAATATCTTATGGCTTTATTAATACAAACATTTTAATATAATAAATGTTTTCGTTTTTGACACAATTATTTATGAGCAAATAAAATTGACATAATGTCTATTTTTTACTTTTTTCAATTTAAATTCATTATTATTAAAGCTTCTCTAGTTCTTTCCTTGGCTATACTATTAAATAAATCGAAAATAATTATAAACCTGAAGGAAAAAGAGGTAGAGTAAAACCAAAAAAGGGATAGAGGGATGTTATTTAATGTAATATGAGGACGTCTGATGTGAGCATAGATGATGTGGAACATCTTGTCAAGTGGAAGTTTAGGACCCCAAGTAGTTGGGATTAAGGCGGGGAAAAAGAAGAAGAATTAAAACCTGATATTTAGTACATTTTAAGGGAAAGTGTAGGTTGTCAAAAATTTGAAGGAACTAATTTTTTCCCTTAGATTTTTTTTTAAATAATATGTATTTTGTAGGAACTTATTTTCAAATGAAGCCCCCGCCTTTAAATATGATTTAAAATGTAACATAGTGCTATTAAAATTTATAAATTTTATATCAAATTAAAGAAAATTTTTATTTAACATTCTAAGTAACACATTCATATTATAAAAAAATTGATATTTAAAATCTTGTAAAGGCCTGAAAAGTCTAGTCTAGTTCTTTCCTTGATAAAAGAAAAAAGCTGAAATAGTATAATAACTTTTTTTTATCTATTAAAGATTTTATAGTATTAAATACAGATAAGCATTCATATTGTAAAATGAAGACGTAAATATTAATCATTTTTACTAACATTTATATTTAAAACTAAATAACATAACTACTAATTTAAATAGAAAACTTTAAGAAAAAATTAATATTTTTAAATTTAATCAGTTTTGTGTTAAAATAATTCTTGCATACTTTTAGACTATAATTAATATAGTCTAAAAGTATATTGTATAATATGTGTTAATTAGTTCAAAAGTTATTCAATTTGTCATATATTTATGACTCTACTAATATTTTAAATAATAGTTTCTTATCTCAGTAATAATGCTAAATATAGTATATAGAAAAATTAAACAAATAAATTTGACTTTTTTGAAAATAATTGAGATTGTGATAATGATAACAATTTGTTATTTACTTCCATTTCTCTCTTGTATACAATTTATACTTATAATATTTTGTTCTTTAACAATTTAATTTTAATTTATAATTTTTTTTAAGAAATATTTTTATTTATAGCCATTTTTATCTTATTTCAGAGATTGTAGTCGTTGTCTTCAGTACTTAGCATTTAGAGGCTACAAAAATCAATTTGTATTCATTGGTGATTCTAGGATGTTAGAAATGTATAATGCGTTCATACATACTATTGAACCAAATGCTCAATTAGTTCCAAATCCTAAGTCTCTATATGCCCTTGAATCTGATTATAATTTTCATGATAGCCGTTTAAAGTTAGATGTCAGTTTTATTTGGAGTCCTTATGTTATTGATTCCATGATTAAATTAAAAGTAAGATTTTTTTTTTTTATTTTAATTCTCTGTATCTTATATAAACTTATATTATATTTTGTTTAGAGCATTAACAATGACCCAAGAGTTATTGTAGCAGGTGGTGCAATTTGGTCTATTATTAATTCAAATGGATCAATTAATTCAGTGAAAGATTATGCTGCTAACTTAACTCAATTAATTAATGTAAGTAATATATAGAGAAATTTAACATATTTTGACTTATCAAGATTTATTTTTATTAAAATAAGTATCATATATGTGTGCTACTTTAAATTATATTATATAAGATGTTCAGTAAGTAAGGAAACAGCATAATTTCTAGTACTTTATATTTACTATTAAACATTACTATTTTTTTGGTTTTTTAAATGTTTAATAAATAGCTTCAGAGTTGTGTTATCAAAATTATAAAAACACTAGATCACAGATAATTTTCTCCTTTATAATTTGGTAAAAAATTTGGGACTCTAGCATCGATACAGATCAAATAAAGTAATCCCGCGCAAAACAGTTTTTATGCAAAATAATGAATTTTTTGTCTATTGACATGTGTCGGTCCCTAGTGGCATTTATAACGTGACGAATTTTTTGTTGAATGACGGTAACCGATTACCCTCACCCTTCAATTGCTACCTTGCCAACGATCAAAACTAGTTATTTTTATACTTTGTTATCGACAAATCAGGGTACCATTTAGCAGTCGCTTATCTGAATTTGTAAAATAATTGTTATTATTGACGGGTAATGAGACTTAAATTTTAACTTTACTGTGTTCATTTTTACACGTAAATAATAATGCAAATATAAAGAAAATATCTATTGATCGGAAATCTGTCAGAAATTTACGTGGAGTTTTATTTTGTACCATTAGAAAACATTCTTGTTATGAATATGAGTCCAAAGTATACATTATATCCGTGGGCAGCAGGACGGATCAACATCTTTTTGCAAAATCTTTATAGTAGTAGTAGTCTTTTTAGTAATTTAATTTGCGGGGAATGAGGGAATTTTTTTCAATTTTTAAGGGTAATGTCTTCTACTACATACGATTTGTGATCTTTTGACGTATTGATAAAAGAAATCGGTCCAGTGAAAGCTGAGAAAAAGTAGTGACAGACACAAAAAAAAAATAAATAAATAATAAACACATCATGGTAAAATTAATACCTTCTTAGCTTCGCATCGAAGCTAAAAGTGAAAAGAATGACAAAATTTACCGAATTTTAAATTTGTAATTTTTTTGGAGATTTGTGATTGGAGAGCTGAGAAAAAGTAGTGACAGACACAAAAAAAAAAAAAAAAAATAATAAACACATCATGGTAAAATTAATACCTNAAAAAAAAAAAAAAAAAAAAATACATCATTATCATATTATAATCTTATGATATTTTATTACAATTACAAATTCATTTTGTTTTATATTATGAGAGCTTTATCGCCTTTATCAATGAAAATAATATGTAACGCATAGCGTAACAGTCAATAGTAGAATGATGTGCTGCTCCAAAATAATATTAGACGGCCATACAGGTGTGCGGGTGCTATATGGAATGATGGACAGAGGGTGATTGAAGAGTTCGGTTGTAAAACATCTAAAAGCGCATTCTCTCGGTCATATCGTTGTTTCGTTTGGCCGTATAGTGTCCTCTTAATGGCCTCTCATGAAAGTTAATTTCTCTAGGTCTATTTGTGTATTTATAAAATAGATTTTTTGATTTAAAATTTCAATTTTTTTAGCTTTAATACGAAGTTGAGAAGGTATTTGTTTTACTATGATGTGTTTTTTTTTTTTGTGTCTGTTACCACTTTTTCTCAGCTCTCACCGAACCAATTTCTTTCAACGATATGTCAAAAGATTATAAATCGTATCTAGTCGAAGACATTACTCTCTAAAATTGAAAAAGTTTCATCGTTCCCCGTAAATGGAGGAAATTTAAAAAAAATTACAATTTTAAAAATCAGTAATTTTTGACATTTTTTTAATTTTTTTTGCTTAAAATTGCCATAACCTTTTTAAAAATAACCGAATGATGATATATATATTTTTTTTTATAGATACCTTAGGTATTTACCTATCATTTTATATATTTTTGTGAACATTTGACCCTTTACCAGCCCACAGGAAGGGTTTCAAAATGGTAAATTTTTAAATAAAAATGAAATGACATAAAAATGACTACCGTATTCAAAAATATACTATTTTTGTGTTAAAATTCTGGGTTTTGTATTTTATTTTATTTTAAAATACCTGACAAGGGGAGTACACTGATTTTCATAAATATTATATAAATAAAATTGATATAGCATAGAAAGTTAATCTTATTTAAATTTTTTTGCTTTTTTGAAGTCAAAAAAAAATAACTTTGAAATTTGAACTTGCTTAAATAGCCATTTTTTTCAGACGACGTTAGCGACGTACGGCTGTCAGGTCGGTAAAACTTGTGTTTTACAAGGGGTACAAGGTTTCAACCCGTGTATGGCAAAGCATTTTTTGCATTTTTTTCTTAATTCTTTTTAAGTTAGAAAAAATTTTCAACTGCTTTGATTTTTATCTCATTTATATTCAATAACTTTAATAATAAGTTCAAGAAACCCAAACTGTAGTCACCACTCACGAGAAGAAATTTCTTATTCATATTAAAATTATTTGACTATATTTTAAGTTTTAGCTTCGATGTAAAGCTGAGAAGATATTTTTTGTGGCTATCATTTTTTTTCTCTACTCTAACTTGATCTACTTTTTTCAACGATACATCAAATGACTACAATTCGTATCTAGTTGAAGATATTACCCTCAAAAATTGAAAAAAAATGCTAATTTATCAATTAAATAGTTATCCCATGTTCTCCATGCAGACAATTAAAATCATTCATTTCTAATGTTTTCAAAATATTTATTGGCGAATCAAGTTTGGTTTCAAATACAAAATTAAATCATTTTACTTAGTAATTTAATACTTTTTTTATTCTATTTGTGTGTGCTACTACTAGACTGTAATATTCCAAATTTATTGGTAACATGTTGCTATATAAATCATTTCTAAAAAAAATTATTGTTAGTTTCTCCTGAATTAACAATGAATTTTTACAATGATAATGAAATTTTATAATACACTCTATTGAGTAGTTCTTATTAACAACTTTTTTTTTATTGATTCATTAAAATTAATTATGTTCAAATTTCCATTGTAGAATCTTTTTAAACACCAAAAGTTATTAGGAAATGATTACTATTATTTCTATTTAAGTTATCTATTACGTTAAAAATGCAAAAAAATATTGAGCTACTCTGATAAATTTACTATAAATAGTAATTATAAAACTTCCTAACTGCATATTAATCTTAACGATACAATTTTTTTAATTCTCATAAAATTTTCTATTTAATGATGTCAATTTCAAACTTGCAATTGAGCTAAAAGTTTTGTAAAATAAATAAAAAAATTTTTATTATAAACATTCAAAAAAATCTACTTTAAATGATCAAAAAAATAGGTTAAATATGTCATTTTCCTTATTTTTAACATATTAATAATCAAAATCAGTATTAATTTAAAACAATAATTTTTGTTCTTAATTTTTTTTTTTTTATATGTAAATACTTATTTTTTAATATTAAGTAATAATATTAAAACTTAGAAGTAATAAAAAATGTTTAATTCCACATTTGAAAACATCACGGAAAGTTGATTTAGAAAAGTATATTTTTGTTTCTGATGGAAGTTCCTTGTAGTCTAGTGTATTTATTCATAAGTAACAAAATTTTTTTATTAAAAAGTATTGCATCAATCGCTTTAAATTTTTATACGCGTTAAAAGTATATGAATATACAACTCCTTTTTATTTTTAATCATCTATACTTGTTCCAACTATGCCACGTCCATACTGTGCCGCAACCCCATTGTGTTACCGTTTTTTTTTTTTATTTAAAAGTGCCGTAACTTTTTTAAAAATGACCTAATCAATATAATTTTTTTTTATAGGTGTGTGATGTCTTTACCTATCATTTGTTACTTTTTTTCAATATAAATCTGACCCTTAACCTGCCCACAGGAGATATTTAAAATGAAAACTTTTTCACAAAAAATTACTATTGAAAGTGTTCCGGGAGGTCTAAAACTTTAATATATATCTTAAATTAAAGCTAATGTAATATACTTTATTATGGAAAACAAAATTTTGGACTTTATTTTATCTTAATGGTGAAAATAGTTACCAAATGCTATTTGAACTTTATAATGCTATAACTTATTGAAAAGTGTATGGATCAATACAATTTTATTATGAGAAATAATATTTATATCCCTCTTATATTCGACATACTTTTTTTTTTAAATAACACCATTTCTCTTTATATATTTATTTATTTAAATATTATACTTATAAATCATAAAACTTGTAATCAGGCTTTTGTAGCTTTTGAAATAATCCACCAATTTTTTAAAATTAAACTATCTACAGATTTGCATCAAAGCGTTTTTTATGATAGTGATTTTAATCACTGTCAGATATCATTATACTTGACCCAGCTATGTTACGTCACCACTGTGCCGTGACCCCCCTATGCTGGGTTTTTTTGTCAAATGGATGTCAACATTCTTGGTGTTCACATATGATTTAAAAAATATAAAATATTAAAATTCCTATTGAAATTACAACAAAAGTTGTCTGTCCTGCATATATGTTTGTTTTAATATATTTTATTTTGCAGCCATTCAACGAAATATCATCTAAATCTACTATATTATGGGTATTGCAAGAACCTGTTGAAGAAAGTAAATTAGATAATTCATTAAAAATTGTTACAAACAAATTAATTGATTTATATAATGAAGTAGCAATGGACGTGAGTAAAAATTTAATTTGATACTTACAAAAAAAAAAGGTCCAGTAAGGAAATAATAATATTTTAAGTGTTTTTAATTTTTATACAAAGATTTAAATGTTTATGCCTTAACTGAAATTGGTGGCTAGATTAATACCCTTTAAAAGAAAGAATAAGGATATGATTGATGAGCATAATGTCTTTTTAACACGCTTATATTAGTTTCACTTGTATGTGTGATGTGTGTTTGTAACTTTCCATGTGGCATGTGTTATTATTCTCGCGTATCCCGTCGTCTAGACTAGACGTTTTAACGCATTCACCCCACCCCGCTCACCAATCGCCGGCAACACTAATCCTGTATAATTTTATATTTTTGGTTTTCGTACCCGTACACAAATTATAAACAAATTTTTATTTTGACTGACCAATACCACCTGCATGTAATGCACCTTACGTATATATATTTATATATTCCTATCGCCGCTGCCGCCGTTTATACCTTAGGTATAACGTCCCCCCCCAAAAAACAAGGCTATACCTAGTGCATGATATGTTTACGTACTTATGTCGCTTTACATGTATATATATATTCTAATTACTATTAAAAATATATATTAACACGCTTTATTCTCATTAAGAGATATAGTGTGTATTCATTCCGATTACAAAGGATGATTCCCGTATCGTCATTTTTCGTCACTACCTCCATGTTCCAGGAGTGGGTAATTCACGCGCCTGCTGCTTTCCTTGGATGTAGTAGCCGTTTCTCAGCCTCCCTCCCCGGAATCGAACTCTGATTTCCCGTTACCCATTACAACCATGATATTGATAGCAACTACTATCATAACATCAAATTAAAAAGTTTAAAATAATTTTTAAAATAAGCTTAAAACAATAATGAACGAAAAATACTAGTATTATTGTGATAAAAGCATGGGTGCTTTGTGTCATATTTTTTGTATATTGATCGCCCGACGCTTTTTTTCACAATACTAGTATTTTTTGTTCATTATTGTTGTAAGCTTATTTTAAAAATTATTTTAAACTTTTTAGTTTGATATACTTTAAAAGCGTGTTTTTTTAGTTTTTTTAAACAATATTTATTGCTTTACTGAACTACTAGTGCATTATAAAAAAAAATCATCTTAGGCAATTTTTTTGTAGAAATTTTTCCATTATTTGATTTTAATTTTAAATTGTTAATTATGAAAACATTGATATTAAATTAATGAGATAATTTATTATAATAAGGTTAAAAAAATATTATATTTTTTATATATTATAACAGAATTTTTATTCATAAAAATATTGATGGTAAATTATTATCCTTATCTTATATTAAAAAGTGAACTTTTATAAATATACAAGATACACATTTATGGTTTTGGAACAATACTTGCTAAATTGTAAATTTACTTATAAATTGTAGTTTTCAATTAAATTTTAAAAATTTTTTCTAAATATCTTAAAAATTCAAAATATTGATGTAATGTTTGTTGGCAGACTCCAAAATTTTTATTTTAACTAAATTTAGTTGTATTTTTTTTTAATGAGAAAAACTAAAAATATTATTCACATTGTTTATAATTATGAATTAATACATTATTTGTATAAATATTTGTCACTTAGTATTACATTGATAATTAAGGGTAGCCAACCCCAAGTAGTTGGGATTAAGGCGAGCAAGAAGAAGAAGATATAATTTCAAATTAATCATAACATATGAGTGTGTTTTATTATTCTTGTGGATACAAAGCTAATGGTGGTTTTTATGTTCTTTTAATATTTGAATATAAAATTTATTTTATAGCTAAGGAGTTATTCTTGTTTTATAACTCATTATATGAGACAAGACAAATCAATTTCATTCATTTTTCTTTATGCATTAAGAAGAATATATAATGAATAGTATGTGATCAAAATCCTTTAAAAAGTACAATTTTCATTAAATAACTAAGTTGTCATATGAATTTCATAAGCAGTTGTGTTCTTTTAATTCATTCATAATTACACTCTGAATTAAATTATATTACAACTAGGATAATTTATTGTAATTAATATTTTCATTATTTTTCAATCAAATATTTGCTATTTTTAAATAAATAGAAATTTTATTTCCTTATTAAAGTTTTTAAAAAAATGTACTTTTCTTAATGGCTTATAAATGAGTTAAATTTAAAAAATAATCATTTTAAATTTCGTATTTCAATTTGTCTTTATGCATACATGGTGAAATACTGTAAATAAGTATTAATGATTTAATCTAGTAACATACTTTTCTCAATTATCAATCATGAAATAATTTCAATATCCATCCCTTATAACTTATAGGAATATTAATTAATTATTTTTTAAATGGGAACACATAATTAACAAACTAATTTATTAAATAATGATCAAATTAAGAAATGACTGAAATAACAATATAAGAAATAACAACTTTTGAACAAGTATTTTAGAAATTATTGACATCTTGATACTTAGATAAAAGGAAGAGTACGGATGAGAAATAATTAGTGACAAAAATACAGTATCTTCATCATATATCCAATCATTACTTAAAATTGTTAATAACTTTATTAATTAAAAAAAAATTCTTTTAATATAGAGTCAAAACAGCTTTATAATTACATGATACTTTTTAGGTTTTAAGTCAAAGTATTGCTGAAATGTGGTGGAGTTCAAGGCTAGTCTCGCAGGGTGGAATAAATGATAGTCCAGATGGTTTACACTCCAGCAATGAATCTCTCAGGCTAAGAGCTCAAATATTATTAAACTTTTATTGTAATGATCATATGAATTTCAACGATGGTACATGTTGTTCAAGTACTGAACCTCTTACTACTTTACAGGCCTATGTTTTCTTAGCATTTATTGTTTGGTTTGTAATATTATAATTAATAATCAAAATTATTATTTTAACTTTCTTGTTGAAAATAAATGTATGATTTTTATTTTACAGTATGTTCATAGGGATTTTAATGGAGATAAGATACTGTCGATATAGACTTTCAAAAAATGATGTATCTTATGTTTTAATGACATCTTTATCCAAATTAGGTATTATCATGATGTACTTCTACCTATGTGACAGGTGTTATTCCATAATTTTTTTATTATATTTATTGACAATTTGACATAAGTATTATTTTTAGAACAAACTTTTTTATGAAAGAAAACAAATATTATTCAGATGCTAGTTTTTGGTTACCTGTTGGATATGTGTTTGTATTAGGCTTATTTTTTACTGAAGAAAGCAGGTATACAAAATTACTTCATCGAGATCAAACTGATGAGTGGAAAGGTAAACTAGTTATTTTTTCATTATGTAATTGACAAATAAAAATACATATACATTAATATCATTAAAAAATGTATATTCTCCTTAGGAGTTTGTGTAAATATAATTTACACGATTAGTAGAAGTATTGAAGTGGAGAATAGTTAATATTTTTTGTGTGCAGAAAACTAATTGGAAGGGAGGGAAATAGGTGAGGGTTATAAAATAATATACTCAGGTAAGTCTAGTACAAAGAATGGTGTAGGGATAATGGATGAGGAGATGAAAAGTAAAGTCGTAGAAGTAGCTAGGAAAAGTGAAAGAATTATAGTCGTAAAATTGATATTGGAGGATAAAGTGCTGAATGTAAATAGTAGGATGTGATGAAATAGACACAGAAGTGTTTCGGTGAGAGATGGATGAGGTGATGCAAGGGGTACCTGGCAATGAGGATGCGGTGATAGGTGAAGATATGAATGAACATGTAGGTAATGAGAGGAGAGGATATGAAACAGTACATGGAGGGTATGGTTTTAGTGCGTAGAATGAGGCTGGAGAAAGAATCCTGGATATCGCAATATTGTATAATCTTGCTGTGGTTAATACTTATTTTAGAAAGAGGGAAGAACATTATAAAACTTATAAGAGTGGGAGGAATAGATCACAGATTGATTATTTTATGTGGAAAAGAAAGAGCGTAAAGTGAGTATAAGATTGTAAAGTTATACCAGGTGAGAGTGTTACTACACAACATACACTGATGGTAATGGAGTTGTGGTGAACCGGAAAGAAAATATACAAAAATAGAAAGAACACGGAAGAAAAATCGAAGATCCGGTGGTGGAAATTGAAAGGAGAAAATGAAAAAGAGTTTGTAAAAGAGAGGACGGCATTGAATGACAAGGAAGAAAAAAATGATGTGTGGAATAGATTTGCTAGTTGTGTAAAGAAAACTGCAAAGGAGCTTGTTGGTGAGAGTAGGAGTAGGAGTAGGATGTTAGGAAACAAGGAAACCTGGTGGTGGGATAAGGATGTTCAAAAAATCATAGAAAGTAACAAAAGCAATTCAAAGTATAGCAGAATAGCAAAAGGAGAGAAGATTAGATGGAGTAAAACGCTTGTGCAAAGAAGCCAAGTGTGCAGTAAATAAGGTGAAGTTTAAGAGGTATGATAGGCTAGGAACAAATAAAGGCGAGAAAGAAATCTATAAACTTGCAAAGGTAAGAAAGAAAAGGTCTAAAGATTATCATTATATAAGTGTATAAAAAGTGTTGATAATAAGGTACTCTCAAATGATGATGATGTGAAAAAAAGGTGGAAAGAATATTTTGAAAAATTACAGAATGAAGAGTACCCTCGTTAATAGTTATTACATTTTGTCTTTCGTTCCAATGTTGATCATTTTTAAAACAAATCATTAGTCATAATTCTTTTTATAAATTTTAGATAAAAATAAAATTTGATAACTAAGTTCAATTGCCTTGTATTGATAAGGATACAAACCTGGTAATAGAGTTTCTATCAAACAATAAACAGAATGGACACTGATAAAAATTTATATAGTCTATATAGAAAGGTGATTAGAATCAGTCCGCTATTTTTATTTAGGTAAATCAGTATTACCACTTTTCAACACTACAACTGTGTATACCTTTTACAAAATGTAAAATAACAATTTTAATTATGGTACTTATGATTTTTTTTTATTACTTTTGAACGTGTACAACTCTACATAAATATTTAAATAATATAATAATACGATGATTCAATTTAATAAAATAAAAACACAATAAATGATTCGTGTTCAATTAGATTATATATTTTTTAAATATTTCATACAAAAACTTCTACATTTTTTTTTATTAATTTTGAATAAATTGCCTTATAAAATATATCATAGTAAGATTAATACTTTCTCAATTTTCCATCGAAGCTAAAACAAAAAAGAATCAATTATCAGAATAATGAAGTTTCAATGTTAGGCGGTGTTGACATAAGGTGGTTGAAGGAACTTTTAAATAAAATCTTATTAGAAGGGAAAATTCCAAATGAATGGAGGAATAGTATTGTGGTGCCGATATTTAAAGGTAAAGGTGACATACAGGAGTGTGGAAATTTTAGAGGCATAAAGCTTATGAGTCATAGTATGAAAATTTGTGAAAAGGTAATAGATAAGAGTATAAGAAATGGGACAACGTTATCTAAAAACCAGTTTGGATTTATGCCTGGTAAGTCAACAATGGAACCAGTATTTTGTATGAAGCAACTAATAGAAAAGTTTAGGGAAAAGAAGAAAAAGCTGTGTATGGTATTTATAGATTTGGAGAAAGCGTACAATAGAGTACTAGAGAGGTTTTAAAGTGGGAATTAATGAGAAAAGCAGTCCCAAAAAAGTACTTTAATATAATAGAGGATATGTATGATGACATTTGTACTAGGGTAAAAAATGCAGGAGGAGTAACAGAAGGTTTTTAGGGTAAGGGTAAGAGTGCACCATGGTTCTGCCTTAAGCCCTTATTTATTCTCTATAGTGATGGATAAATTACTAGAGAAATACAAGGAGAGGTACCGTGGTGCATGTTGTTGATATAGTGTTAATAGGAGAAAATAGGGAGGAAGTAGAAAGAAAAGGATAGAAAAAGAGATGGGGGGGTGTTATTTAATGCGATATGAGGAGGGCTGATGTGAGTGTAGATGATGAGGATGATCTTGTCAAATGGAAGTTTAGGATCCCGAGTAGTTGGGATAAGACAAGGAAAAAGAAGTAGAAGTACAGAATAATTTAATACACGAACAACAGAATAAAATAAGAAGAAGAATAATTTGTATTTTTTTAAGTCGTAGAATGTAGGATACAATTATCTTTTGAAAAAATCATAGTTTAGATTTAAAATATAAAACAAAATGTTACTTTGTTTTATATTATCATTGTTAGCAATGATAATATATAGCAAAAAAGGAGTTGGAGTTGTAAAAAATGAATTGGTTGTGTTACACTCTTATATCTTGAATTAAATATATTGTATATAAATTTGAGAAGTAAAAATTTAATGTTTAAACTATTATATGACATTATAAAAGATATAATAGGTAAGAGAAAATTGTAAAAAATATTTTAAACTACTCTCTTAAAAAAAAAAAAAAAAAGCACCATGTTCTCATTGCAGAAGACATCGGAAACCAATGCACTTAAATTTCCCCAGGATATACCAATGGTATTCACCAACCTAACGTTGTAAAAAAAAAAAAAAAAAAAAATAGTTTAAATTATATATAATATGGAAGTGTTCATTTTAAAATATTTATTCATTAACCTTATTCAAATTTAAAAATTATGTTACATATATTTTAAACATGATTTTTTTTATATATATTTTTTTATAAGCGTATGAACACATTTTTTAGGGTGGATGCAGTTAGTTATATTAATATATCACTTAACTGGAGCTAATATAAAAATTTCTATTTCAAATCATGTCCAAACTTTAATTGCAGCATATCTATTTCTAACTGGGTTTGGACACTTTTGTTATATTTGGCATAAAAATGATGTTGGTTTAACTCGCTATTTTCAAGTAAGTTTACTAATAAATTTGGTGCAAATATTACTCTTGACAAATTATTTTATTACTCTCCTTTATCATTCTCTTGTCTTGTGTGTATGTTAAACTACTGGACGGAGAACTGATAAAGGTGAGTGGTAAAAAGTTAGAAATTAATTAAAAGTTATTTTATCAATTGCAATCTTTAAGTATTTCATTGTTTTAATATTTATTGTAATTAATTTTTTATTGAAAATTTTTAATAAACTTTGTTTTGTAGTGTTTTAGCTATTTCCTAATATTCAACATTTAATAAATAAAAATCTGATATTGCTTAACATTATTTTGGTCCTAGAGTACATTTTTTTTTTTTAACCAATATTATATTATACTGCTTAAGGAAATACATTTGCAATTTTTGGAATTCCTTTAAACTATAATTTGATTTTCTAATTTTGTTTTGATATGCTTACAGATTATTAAAAATGAAATTTATTTTTTTAGGTCTTATTTAGATTAAATATGTTGACTATAGTACTGTGTATTTGTATGAATCGACCATATCAGTTTTATTTTTATATACCTTTAGTGTCATTTTGGTTTACTATTCTTTATTTATTACTATTATGTCCACCTCGTGTAACTGCAGCTTCATCAGAAACTAGACCTACACAATATTTATACATAATTTTTAAAATATTGGTTCTCCTCATTTTCATTATAATTTTATACATGTCAGAAGTATGTTAAATAATTTCAAGATGTGCCATATAATAGTAATATTCAATTTTTGTAATGTTTTTTTCTAAAGGTGTTTTTTGATAAAATATTTCTCATGCGACCTTGGAAAGCATTATTTGTTACAACTGATGATGACATACATGAATGGTGGATTCGTTGGCAACTTAATCGCTTTAGGTAATTTCCAAATACTTTTGTTTAATATTTTTTTTGCTTTATATAAATTATATTAACATTAAGTATAAAATATTCAAATAATTTAAATATTTGTTTTTCAGTATTATGTATGGAATCATAATAAGTTTTATTATAATCTTAATTCAACGATACAATTTTATTGATGATAACAATCATAGTAATTTAGTATCTCCTCGTTTAGCTGTATTTTCTTCTATACTAGCTCTTATTGGACTAACAGCATCAACAGCTTATAATATTTTATGTCAAAATCAAACAGAATGCTCAGAATTTTTGTCTTATACATCAATTATTCCCGTTAGTAATGCTTATTTTTTAAAAAAAATATTTTCATTTATTTATTTTATATTCTTTTTAGATACTAAGCTACATTATTATTAGGAATATGTCAGGAATCCTAAGAACAAAATTTTCTAGTTTATTTGCGTGGTTTGGCAGAATATCTCTTGAGTTAATGGTTTGCCAGTGTCATATTTGGTTAGCAGCTGATACCCATGGTGTATTGGTATTATTACCAGGCTACCCAGTTCTTAATGGTCTTATAGTATCCTTTATTTTTATTTGTATTTGTCATGAGGTACGTTTTATGAAATTATATTTAAATGCATAAATGATTTATTTATCTAACTTTTATTCACAGTTACATGAGATTACCACAAAATTAACACCTTTGGCTGTTCCTACTGAACATAAGGACTTGTTCCGCAATCTAATTTGTTTTATTTTACTGTTAATACCTCTAGGAGCAAGTGATGGTATGTTTTAATTCAATTTTTGAGCTATACATATCACATAATTTTGAATATGTGATTATTGTATGACTATGCTTTAACAAAATGTGATTTAGATACTTATATTTATTTATTTTAGTATATATTTTGTTATAATTTATGAATAATTTAATATTTGTTATAATTATTTTTTTACTTAAAAATGCCTAAATATATTATAAATAAAAAGTAGTGATTTCTACTTCAATATCAAAAATTTGATAAATAAATCTTGACTTAGATAAGAAACATATGGACTTAAATTTTATTAAAACTGAATATTTTTAATTAGATCTTGTGTTAAAATTATTTTGTTACTTATATTGTTTTTTATATATTTGTATTGTTTTAAAATTTACAGTGTAAAAATATTCTTTAAAATTAGTAAATGAAACATTGTATTAAATAAAATAAAAAATATTCATTTTTAAATTGTTTCATAAATTTCTTGTAATGCATTTTTTTGTATGAATACTCTAATTTAATTAATGAATACTCTAATTTATGCAGGTAAAAATAATATATATCTTTATATATAGGTGAAAGATAGAGTACTACCAATAAATTATTGAAACGTTAATAAGTTCTGAAATACTGGTCCAAAAGTTGTTAGTAATCAGTCATTTTCTTAATTAGATCAATATTTAATAATTAAACTAGTCAATTATGTATATTATCTTTTTTATAAATTAAGTTGACACCTATGTAAGGTATAAGGGATAACATAAAATATACTTCATGATTTGAAAAATTGAGTAAAACATGTATCTCAAGGAAACTAAATGAAAAATGCTCAATATTATTTTAGCTTCGATGCGAAGCTGAGAAGGTATTAATTTTACTGTTTTTTTTTTTTTTTGTGTTACCACTTTTTCTCAGCTTTCACCAAACGGATTTCATTCAACGATACGTCAAAAGATCACAAATCGTATTTAGTCGAAGACATTACCCTCAAAAATTGAAAAAATTTCCCTCGTTCCCCCTAAATGGGGGAAACCTCCAAAAAAATTACAAATTTAAAAATCGCTAATTTTCGAAACTTTTTCAATTTTTTTTACTTAAAACTGCCATAACTTTTTCAAAAATGAACAAATCAATATTATTTTTTTTTATAGATGCTTAATGTCTTTACCTATCATTTGATATATTTTTTTTATAAATTTGACCCTAGACCTGCCCACAGGGGGGGATTCAAAGTGACAACTTTTTCACAAAAAATTAACTTTTTCAACTGAACTTTTAAAAGTGTTCTGGAAGTACTGACACTTTTATATATATCTTAAATTAAAGCTAATGTAATATACTTTCTTATGGAAAAAAAAATTTGGGACTTTATTTTGTTTTCACGGCTATCAAATGCTATTTTCGTGTGAAAATTCTCTATTTTATTTTTTACATTTTTAACTTTATAATGCTATAACTTATTGAATAGTGTACGGATCAACAAAAATTTTTTATGAGAAATAATATTTTTTAATAATCCCCTTTTCATTCGACATACTTTATCTTAATCAGGATATTAATAAGGAACTAGCAAATCATGTAACATTGTAACATGTAACAAATCATGGATCATTATACTTGATCCAACTATGCTACGTCACCACTGAGCCGCGACCCCCTGTACTGGCTTTTTATTTTTTGATTTATTGATTCGTGATAAATGAATTACTCTGTATATTAGGATATAAGATTCAGAATAGGATTGTTCAATGTGATTCCCTTACAGTTTCCTAAATCCACTTTCTCGACAAGCCATTTCACCAAGATTTGTTTTTCCTAACACTTATTTCATGAATCCATTTACTTAATAAATCATTGTCTTCGTTATTCTTAATAAGAAATTTAGAGTATTTAATGTTTGAATGTGTAAAGAAATATAAGTAACCATAGAAATATAAATTAAAACATACTACAATATCTAAAATTATCGGAAAAAAGTTAGTACTTGATGGGTTCCATACTAGTAGTAACATAAACGTCATTCTCACATTTATTGGAAGTGTTAGAAATTAAGATTTAGAGAATGTATTGCCTGCACAGTAGTAACATATAATTACGCATATAATACTTGCACTTGCTTACGTGCCCGTAGCAAATGTTTCATATGCTTTAAATTTAATAAAGCATAACTACAAGATATGGTACCTCCCATACTCGACTATTTTCCGAAGTATTGCGTAGTCGGCAGACCCACCCACTAATATATAGCTGTGTTAGTATATTCATACTCTTCCATAAGGATATATGGTAAAAATGTTTATTGCAGGAGATAAAAAGAAAATTCTTGTATAATATTCCAAGACAAAACCCTATGGCCCATTGTGGAAGGCAAAGAGAAGCATGCAAAACTGGTAAATTGCGATCCTCCAAAAAGTGGTTGTTTTAAAGAAAATTGTGTATATATTAGTTCTAAAATTGTATTTATTTTGTATAGCTGGTTAACAAATAAACAGGTAAAATTTAAATATATCTCAATAGATAAAAAAGTAAAATAATCACTTATAATTGAAGAGATATTTAATTCTTGTATCCATTCTAAATCAATATTATTTGCTGCACGAATTCCCTTAATGCCTTAGCTGAACTTTCTCATTGAACAAACTTCCACAATATGGTGTATTGTTTAGTTATTGTAGTGAACATGCGAGGCTGTCCTTTAGATCCAATCTGAATATCATGGAACCGCACGTGTTTTTCTTGATTTTAACCTAAGATTTGTTATATTTTACAACATTTGGTGTAGCAGAGATCTTTTTGTCTTTTTTAAAGGTTCTTTATAAAAAAAAATTCTATGTAAAGATTTTGGCAGAATGTTAGTTAATACTGGTAACCGTTTCGCCGGTACTTGGCCTTGAGACTGTGTTATATATGTACATTATTGAAAACTGCCTCTAGGTTATTTAAGTGGAATGCATCGCCTCAGTCTTAATAGGGTTGGGTTTTTGTTTATTTTATTTTTCTTCAAAGCATTATTTATTCAAATTTTTTTGAAGCCAGTAATTTTTCAATAAAGGGGTACTAATACCAATAGAAATTTTAGTGACTTTTTAATGATTTTTTATCTAAAATATTATTTTAGCACGGTCAATGTTTTGACCTAAGCTTTTTCATCCCCCTGGATACGTGACTGTTTAATGCTAATAAAAATATTTTGGTTTCATACATTTTTATATTTTCACCCTACCAAAAAATGAAGTGATTTACAAAAATTGTTAAAATCTATTCAATTTAAAATAAAATTTTGATGTAAGGGAAATCTAATGATATGAACTAAAGAATTATCATCTCTAGAGTCTCTAGATAAAATGATAAAATCACAACATAATTGATTTTTTATATTGTTGCCTCATGAGCTGTTTTAAAAAATCCAAACCAAAATAAAAAGGGGAATAAAACTTTGCCGTGCGACTTATGATAGGAGAAATTACTAATCAATTTAACATTGTTAAAAGAAAAATGTTTTTTGTTAGCTCGAAAGAAGATTGTTCAGCTTAATAAAGAAAACTAAATAATTAAATACTAACAATCGATTTTTATTATTAGTGAATTAACTGATTAAAGAATATACTCATCCATAGTACTTATTAAATTACACAAAGGTGCACACTTCATTTGAATGAAATGAACTACAATATATAACAGTGAAACCTGCAATTCTTATTATAATAATGTTACAACTAATAAAAAAAAGAAAACAACTCAATGCAATTATAATAATGATACTAATAATGTATTTTGACATGAAACTTGAACAACGTTCAGTAACTAAATAATACAGAAAAACAACACTTCACTAACAAACCAATTTAACCTAAACGTATAATTTTACATTATATTTTGAATAAAAAACGACCAAAAACACAGGCCGCTGATAAGGCATCCTAACAGCTGATGGCGCACTAGCATCATCATCTGACCACACCCATACCGCCAAACACATTAGTGCAGCGCTCACGCTTGGCGCCAACATATTATATTAACATACATATATTTTTTTGTCAATGTCGGAATTCACTTATAGCTAGATAAAGATGAATTGCAACATTCATATAAAAATATTATTAAAAGCAGTTCAACCATTAATATACACAAACAAGTTAGATGGGTAATTAGGAACTTATATGACTTTAAATGATTAATATTTATTTTCTGTCATTTTTCATCTGGTACATAATTTTTGAACATCTAAATAAAAAAATAAACAATTTTAGCAAAATCTACATTATGGGGCATTCTGCTTCTTTAACTAAAAAAATAAATATAAAAATGTAATTGACCCTGAAACCTAACTAAGTTAAAAATATTTTGAAAATAAACAATTAAACATAATTTAATGGTGTTTGTGTTTTTTATAAATTCATAACATCAAGAAATTTCTTAGACCGACATACAGTGGTAAAAAGATATATATTAGAGAATCCCCATGACTTCCTAAAAGTACCACTGATACATTCTATGTAACCATCACAGTGGAATTTAAAAAAGACAAAATAGGACGAATGTGACTATGAATTAGACCACATCATCAAATAGATATCATAGACAGTAAACTAATTCGAACGATTATTGGGTGCAGTCAAATCATATACATATTTTTTTAGTTTGTTTATAGATTTCAACAACAATAGGTGGTCAGCTTATTATAATTTGATGTATGACTATAAAATTAGATATCAAGTACACAAAAGTACTGATTAAGAAGAAGTACAATTTCGATAATTAAGAAATTATAGATTATGAACAAAATGTACATCTAATATTTTTAAGCCTGTACTATTGCAGTTTTTTGATATATTTGCATAGAATTCTCCAGCTATGGGTATTATTTAATACTGAATAATTGCTAAGTTTTATAATAAATTCTTAATTAATTTTTTTTTAAGATTTTTTAAAATCAAATTTCTAGTTTAATTACTACGAATACAGTTGATGTTTGTCAACCTGTCACCGGTTTATTTTCGTCTATTGGCGCGCTTGTTTACAACCATTTGTCAAATTGGCTGATTGGGCAAACTATTCGTTTGATAAAAACAATGAAAATATGTTCTCATTTTACTACAATGTTAATCAGTTTTCTTACACTCGTCTAGTTAACGTATGAGAAGAAATTTCAGTATCACTTTATCGATTGTTTGTTCGTGATATTGGTGACCTACTCTGACAATAATCAGAATAATTAATTTAAATGCTAGTAATTCATTATCTTCCTACAAGATAAAATGAGGTCATCATTTCAGTAAAATATCAGGTACTGGATATTACATTTTTTTATATAATTTTTTATCTTTTGCTTATATTTGTTTACATTCTTTTCTAGCACATATGTTTTGAAATTTACTGATTTTACAGATGAAGATTAACACAAAAAATTCGAGCTATAATATTTTTATAAATAAGAGTTACAAAATGTAGTCAAATATATTTTTTAAAAAATGTCAAATTATCGTCCATTGCCTCAAACTGATCGGTCGACGGATTGGCGGTCACGTCGACCGTTATTATGAAGAAGACCGCTGTTAATTATGAACGTACGCATTCTTTGCAGGATGATGAAGATGACAGTCATGAGATAATACTTGAACGAGATCCATTTCGACGGCCAAAGTCCCATCGTATCACTGTTTTATCAAGGCAAAATGGATTGGAAAAGGAACAGTTTAAAAGTGAAATTGATTTGCCTAAAATAAATCGAAAAAGTTGGCAGGGTGAAGATCAAGTGCTTTTAAATAATGGAGTACCCTTAGATGAAGAAGATAGTACAGGAAAACTTCGCAAATGGAGTAAAAGCAAAATAGATTTGGTTATGCCAAGTTTACGTTCTTTGGTTACTTTGGCCAGAGGAAAGTCATCTTCAACTACATCATTAAGTCAGCCTAGTTCAGCAGAAAGTTGGTCACATTTAGGAAGTATACGTGGTAGTGATGAACCTATTCGAAAGTACAATACAATGGTAACATTATCTAAAGTAGTGCTTAATCGACCAATGGGAATTAAACCTATTAATCGATTACGAGACACTGCAGTTTGTTCAAGATGTAGCAGTGTTTTATCACTAGCAGCTTCATCATCAAGGTACTCTTTAGGCTCAGCTTCAAGTTTTGTCATACATAAAGACCAACCAATTGTATTATGTAAAGTTTGTTTGAATGAAGTTCCTATAAAAAACTCTTGGACACTTCAACAGTGTGAATGCTCTTATTGTATTGATGTGAGTATTAAATTTTGATAAATTTTTATATTTAGTCAACAACTTAAAAAATCTTTAAACTTTGAATTTATAGGTTTCTCGCCTCCCCTATATATTTGCTAATGCAATATTAATAAAAATGTTTTGTTTCTATTTTCATTTTGGCAATTACAGAATAGTCATACAATACTACAACCAATATATAATTATTAATGGGTTAAACAAAACTAATTATGTGTATAAAAAATTTGTATTGAATACATGTATAAACAAATACACTCTAAGAAAATATTCTCTCAATTTTATAGCTCACAAGTTTTATTTTAATGTATTATTTACAAAATGCTGTTAAATAACTTTAAAAACCATCTCAAATTATTTAAAGTCTACATCTTATTACATTTAATTTTAGTTTTTACATATTTATATACATCATATATAAATATGAATTACATTTAATAATTTTAAATAATATTTGTATATTTTATAATATAATAGTGTGCAAAAGCATATGTAGAATTTGAAATCAACCAAGGAGCATATAATATTTCTTGCCCTGATGCTCAATGTTCAAAACAAGGAGTAATTCAAATAGAAGAAATTGAAGTTTTGGTTAGTGTAGATGAAATTGAAAAACATCACAGATACAGATTAAATAAAGGTAATTAATGAAGGAAATATTATTTTTTAATTAAAAATATTGGGTGACATGTTTTACCCTATATTTTTAAATAAACTAGAACAAAACTTATTTATTTAAAATTAAAATATATCAGGCACATATGTAGATTTTTAAATTTTTATTTAGACTATTCAAAATATATTCTGGATACTCACCTAAAATTTATAACAATAAATTTTATTTTTATATACATATAACTTTTTGAAGGCATTATTTTAATAGAAATGAATTTTTTCGAATGCTTCCTATTTTAATATGTTTATAATCTTTATTTTATTGATTATTTGTTTTGGCTTATATTGTATTATATTTACATAGTTATTATTATTACTACTACATTTATAGTTTTTTTTATACATTTTAAATTTAAATTAGATTATAATAAACTAAATATATATAAACAAATTTATATATTACTAAAATGTTCACTTTCTTTTATAAATGAGTTTATTTTTGTGATGCCTTTAGTAAAATTTTCTAATAGTGAATGTGATATTTTATAGTTATTATTATTATTATTATTGAAATCTACGAAATCTGTTCCAAAGTTTATTTAAAATTTAATGATTTTAATTGTTAATTCAGAGGTAGAACTGGACAAAAGTCGAATGTGGTGTCCAAAGCCCGGGTGTGAAACTGTTTGTAATGTTGGTGATCGTTCTCGTCCTCATAGAGTTGCTTGTCCTACTTGTCAAACAGATTTTTGCTCTGGATGTCGTGCAACATGGCACCCTGGTAAACCTTGTCCTCCACCGTCTACTCATGATATGCCAACATTTGATTCTGATTTGATTAAATGTTGTCCAATGTGTAGTGTCCCTATTGAAAAAGACGAAGGCTGTGCTCAAATGTTATGTAAACGATGCAAACATGTATTTTGTTGGTATTGTTTAGCTTCTTTAGATGTAAGTGACAAATAAGCTTAAAATAGACAAGATTTTCTTAATTTTATTTAAATTTTAGGATGATTTTTTACTAAGACATTATGATAAAGGTCCATGCAAAAATAAATTAGGACATTCAAGAGCTTCAGTTATATGGCATCGAACTCAAGTTATAGGTATATTTGCTGGATTTGGAATACTGCTTTTAGTAGCTAGTCCACTATTGTTACTGGCTGCTCCATGTATAGTATGTTGTAAATGTCGTGTTTGTACTAGTGGATCTAAACTAGATGATACTGATGATGATATTTTAGATGAACCTAATTGACTCGAAACTTAAATTATTTTTATTCTTAATTATATTGAAGAGTTGTTACAATATGCTGCCTAGTCATCAAATTCATTATTATTATTTTTTTTAATTACAATTTTTGTTGAACAAATTTCATTTTTGTACTAGTTGGGGGTATAAAATATAAAGCTAAAACTATTTCCAATAATCAATCAATTTTTGTGTATAGTTTATTAATAGTACTTAATTATAATAAAAACTCGTGATTTCTCTTAAAGCTCTAAATTATTTATTAATTAACTACAGAATATTTTTATTTTTAGTTATCAATGAATAATATGAGCTAAGTAAAAAATAAACGAATAAATAAGTGTTAAGAAAGAGTTCATCTACTTAAAATTATCTTGAAAACTAACTTTTTAAAATTATTGTTGAAAATGCCGATCAATTTTTTAAAATAATTTTTAAACAAAATTAATATTATGAACAACCCTACTTTACTATTTTTGTAATTAAGACTCAGAATGTATTATTATTTTTACTACAAGTAAATTTTGTATTTGTTATGTGTAAATACACATTAAATTAAAATTCCATTGTTAAACATAATAAAAAAACTTGTTATTTTTAAAAGTTTAACTTTATTAAAATATTTGGGGGATAGGTAAGCATGTTTATGTTAGTTAATTAACATGTAATCATTACACTTTTATATTTGTTAAAAATTTTAAAACTTGACCAATAATTATTTCCTAAATTTAGATTATAATTAGAAAACAAATTATTTCAGTTACATAATATCAAATCATAGTAATTTTCCTAAAAACATATTTATGATAAATTTAAAAAAAACTAACACAAAAATGTATATGTCTTATGTTCCAATAATATAACTTAATTATTTATTTAAAATTTGTAGAAATATATAAATAATAAAATTTAAAAACCAACACATTTAGGAAATAAAATTAACTTCAAATCCATTCCATTCCAATATATTTTGATAAACACTGAATATTGAGTATTATACTTCAGTCCTTTAATTTTTACAATTTTTTATTCATGATAACATTTATTTACAGTTATTAAATACATTTTTAATACCTAAATATAAAAAAAATATTTTGCATTTATAGAATACTATTGTTTATTTTTCTTAAATCTTTACCAAGATATTAGTTCATATATATTTTAAATTTATTACTCATTTTCTGTTAGTATGCTGTGATATGAAACAAATATTTAATATTATATTGTACTATAAATGTATTAAGTAATATTTATTTTGTTAACTGTAATAACTTAATTTATTCTGACATTAAAGTAACATACATATTTGTTAACCATTGCTTAAATAATATTAATATTTTACTGTTATTTTTTCTTGAAAAAAAAATATCTAAATACTGTTATGTGTCTATTGACTATTTGTACAACAATGTAAAAAATTGTACAATTAAATGTATAATTACCTATTATTATTATTTTTTTATTTCTATATAGGAGACAATAAGGTGAATTGTGATGCTGCAATGTAACTATTATTGTCTAATATTATTTAAATAATTGTTATTATAGATCATTATCTTGTAAAGGCAAGTATCAAGTTAATAAATTAAAATTTATATTTCTTAATTATTGAAAAATTAAATTTATCAAATCAATGTGATTTTTTTTCGAATGAATATATTAATTGAAATAATATTACATTATTGTGATTCTCCAAGCCTTCAAAACAAACAACTTAACATTCAGTGACTGCAACCCAGGATTAATCTGTAGAATATCTATTGACCGCGATTATATGTTAGACATAGACGAGTATGAAGGTATTTTGCGGCCAATTTATAAAATATAAGCAAAATTTCTACAATTATCTGATTTGCTGTATACCATGTATTTATTTTTATATTATTTCCTTATGGAAATAACTATTATAATAGATATTCATCCGTTGAACTTTCAGTCTCAACACTTACAAGACAAGACAGAAAAGTTGGGTTGTATTTCTGAACTCGCATCTTCATGTAAGAGTTAAATTATGATTCGTTACATTTTATAATTTTCATACAGAAATTAAATCAATTTGTTCAGGTCTTCTCTTTGATCTACTTGATTTTTTTCTACAAATCATGTATTTAGTGAATCGATAGTAAATTTGTTGCATAACACTAGTTTAGGCCCGTGCGCAGGATTTCACAATGGGGTTTTTTTTAAAAAATATATATATTTAATAGATTCATCAATAACTATCCAATATTATATACTATATATTTATGATATAAATAAATCATGACAAAACTATAAAATTAAATATCATTTTTTTAATAAATTTAATCTACGATGAGTAGAAAAGAATTCGTTTAATACTTCGTTGATATCCACGTTTATGTCACGATGGATATTCAACGAAGCCAGCCCGTTTAAACGATCTTCTCCTTAGATGACCTTAAATAGGTTTTAAGCCGACGTAATGTTGAAAATAACCTTTCATTAGTCACTGTAGTAACCGGCAAAACTGACATTACACATAACATTTTAAGAACATTTGGAAACGCATCTGAATTATAAATATCGAGGGCGTTTCGAATATTTTTACCAGCTTGTCTGTCGTCGCCAAATTTCTGGGGAATTGTCGTGTAAAATTGAACAATAAGTTTAAATAACTTTTTACACGAATCTTTGTTTAAAGATATTGTTTCTATAGGAAAAAGACATGAGAAGTTTGACAAAATATTACGATGCCTGAGGAAGCGATCTTGAAGATGAGTAATAAATAAATCAAGGTATGGTATGTAAATAATAATTAAAAATAGTAATTGAAAATATCCGGATGTTGTTTTTTAGTCTGTCCAAGTACTCGAAATATTTTCTAAGGCATCAATAACTGCTGGTTGTAAATCTATATAAGTTCCAATCGACTCATGTTGTAGTACCCACCTTGTTGCACAATATTTTTTAAGTTTCTTTTTTTTTTTTTGTAACAAAGTGTCATTATTTTTTATTGCATCCTGAAGTGCAATTTGCCTTTTTGGGGTATTAAAGAAGTTATAAATAGATTGGACTGTACCAAGGCAGTTTTTGACTTGAGGGCTACTACATGCAGCACTAACTGCTAAATTGAAACTATGGGCAGCACAGTGTGAGTATAGAGCTAAATTATATTTTTTTTTTATGTAAGATTGAACTCCGTGAAGTTCACCACTCATAGTATTAGCCCCATCATAACCTTGCCCAAATAAATATGTACAATCTATTACAGAATATTCTAGGAAATTCAAAATAGCATTTGATAAACCTTTCCCTGTTACATCTTCAACAGGTTTGAAAAAGCTTAAAAAAANACCTTTCCCTGTTACATCTTCAACAGGGATAAAGCTTAAAAAATCTTCACATATTTTATAATTACTGTCCTTATAATTTAAATACCGTACACAGATTGAAAGTTGTTCTATGCCGGCTATATCTGCAGTTTCATCTGCTGTTATAGAAAAAGCTCGAGATTTATTGACACGTTCAATAATCTGTTTTTGAATTAAATTGTGAAATATGACAATAAATTCGTTTTGAACACGATTACTAATGTACATTGCGTTTATTGCTAAATTTTGTAAAAAATTATTAAGCTGTTCATCAGTTTTTGCTCGATATCTTAAAAGAGCCCAAAAATTACCATCGTTAGATATAGGTTCTTCGGAAGTTACTCTTCCTGAATCTTTTGAACCACGAAGTGCCAAACCCTGCCGACCACATAATATTAAAGTTTCGATCACAGGAATCAAACATTTTAGCTTCGATGCGAAGCTGAGAAGGTATTGGTTTTACTAAGATGTGTTTTTTGTAAATTTGACCTTTTTTCTGCCCACAGGGGGGGATTTAAAATGACAACTTTTTCACAAAAAATTTACTTTTTCAACATAACTTTTGAAAATGTTCCGGAAGGTCTGACACTTTTATATATATCTTAAATTAAAGCTAATGTAATATACTTTAATTTGAAAAAAAAAAATTTGACCTCTGGACTTGTCTTCATGGTGAAAACGGCTACCGAATGCTATTTTTGTGTGAAAATTTTCGATTTTATAATTTACATTTTTTACTTTAAAGTGCTATAACTTTTTAAAAAATGTATGGATCAATACAATTTTTTCATGAGAAGTAGTATTTATATACATCTTTCATTGGATATACTTTTTTTTTAAATCAGACTATTTCCCTATATATGGGGGGGCTTCAAATATAAAAAATGCATATAGAAAGTAGAACTTTTTCAACTTAACTTTTGAAAATGTTCCGGAAGGACTGACACTTTTATATATATCTTAAATTAAAGCTAATGTAATATACTTTAATCTGAAAAAAAAAAATTTGACCTCTGGACTTGTCTTCATGGTCAAAATGACTACCATATGCAAAAATATGCTATTTTTGTGTTAAAATTCTGGGATTTGTATTTTATTTTATTTTAAAATACCTGACAAGAGGAGTACAGATTTTCATAAATATTATATAAATTAAAATTAATATAGTATAGAAAGTTAAACTTATTTAAATTAGTTTGCTTCTTTTTAATCGAGAAAAATAACTTTGAAATTTGAATTAGCTTAAATTTAAGTTTGAAATAAGTTTGTGTGTGCTACTACTAGACTATAATATTACAATTTTTTTTGTAACATGTTGCTATATAAACATTTCTAAAAAAAATGATTGTTTTTTCTCCTAAATTAACAATTGATTTTTAAAAATATAATCAAATTTTATAACACTTAATTAAGTAAATCTTTTTAACAACTTTGTTTTGATTGGTTCATTTAGTTAAAGTAAATCATTAAAATTAATTAAGTTCTCAATATTTCAATTGTAGAATCTTTTCTACAAACAACAAAAGTTATTAGGAAATTATTACTATTACTTCTATTTAAGTTATCTATTACGATAAAAATGCAAAAAAATATTGAGTTTTTCTGATAAATTTACAATAAATAGTAATTATAAAACTTTCTGACTGCATATTGATCTTAACGATACAATTTTTTTAATTGTCATAAAATTTTCTATTTAATTATGTCAATGTCAAACTTACCAATTGAGCTAAAAGTTATGGTAAAATAAATTTTTTTTTTTATTATAAACATTTACAACAATCAACTTTAAACGATTAACAAAATTGGTTAAATATGTCATTTTCCTTATTTTTAACTTATTAATAATCAAATTAATATTAAATTAATATTAAATATTATATCAAATCAGTATTAATTTAAAACAATTTTTTTTGTTCTTAATTATTTTTTTTTATATGTAAAAACTATTTTTTAATAATATTAAAACTTAGAAGTTATAGAAAAAGTCTAATTGCACATTTTAAAACATCGCGAAAAGTTGATTTAGAATAGTATATTTTTGTTTCTGATGGAAGTTCCTTGTAGTCCAGTGTATAAAACTTATAACTTTGTTAATTGTTATAACTTTATCAAAAATGACCAAATCAGTATATTTTTTTTTATTTAGATGCATGTCTTTATCTATCATTTGGTTTTTTTTATAAATCTAACCCTTTACCTGCCCACAAGAGGGATTCAAAATATTAACTTTTTTTTTTTTAGTTAAAGTAAATCATTAAAATTAATTCAGTTCTGGATATTTCAATAGTAGAATCTTTTTAAATATCAAAAATTACTTAGAAATGATTACTATGATTTCTATTTAAGTGTTCTATTACGATAAAAATGCAAAAAATAATGAGTTTTTCTGATAAATTTACAATAAATAATAATTATAAAACTTTCTGACTGCATATTAATCTTAACGATAAAATTTTTTTAACTCTCATAAAATTTTCTATTTAATGATGTCAATGTCAAACTTGCCAATTGAGTTTGCAGAATAGCAGAAAAAATTCCCAACAAACTTTTTTTNTTTTTTTTTTTATTATAAACATTTACAACAATCAACTTTAAACGATTAACAAAATTGGTTAAATATGTCATTTTCCTTATTTTTAACTTATTAATAATCAAATTAATATTAAATTAATATTAAATATTATATCAAATCAGTGACAGAAAAAGTCTAATTGCACATTTGAAAACATCGCGAAAAGTTTATTTAGAACTATTTTTTAATAATATTAAAACTTAGAAGTTATAGAAAAAGTCTAATTGCACATTTTAAAACATCGCGAAAAGTTGATTTAGAATAGTATATTTTTGTTTCTGATGGAAGTTCCTTGTAGTCCAGTGTATAAAACTTATAACTTTGTTAACTGTTATAACTTTATCAAAAATGACCAAATCAGTATATTTTTTTTTATTTAGATGCATGTCTTTATCTATCATTTGGTTTTTTTTATAAATCTAACCCTTTACCTGCCCACAAGAGGGATTCAAAATATTAACTTTTTTTTTTTTAGTTAAAGTAAATCATTAAAATTAATTCAGTTCTGGATATTTCAATTGTAGAATCTTTTTAAATACCAAAAATTACTTAGAAATGATTACTATGATTTCTATTACGATAAAAATGCAAAAAAAAATGAGTTTTTCTGATAAGTATACTGTAAATAGTAATTATAAAATTTCCTGACTGCATATTAATCTTAAAAATAACATTGTTTTAATTTTCATCAAATTTTCTATTTAATGATTCATTCTAGTCAACGAAGGAGTATTTTGGCGAATAGTAGAAAAAATTCCCAACCAATTTCTTTTTTTTTTTTAAGTAGGCAATTGGTGGATTATTCCAAAAGCAACATCAACTCTTATTTCTTTAATTATATCCTGATTAGTAGTTCTTTGATTTTAAAATATAATATTTGAATATATACTAATTATAATTATTAAATTTAGTATGAAATTGATATTTAATATTGTAATTTAAACGGAGAAATTATAAAAATAATAAAGAAGTTATATTTTGCTTTACTTTTACGTGTATAAAAATTTAAAGGGCTTGATACAATAATTTTCAATAAAAACTGTTTGTTACTATAAAAAAATGCACTGGACTACAAGGAACTTTCATCAGAAGCAAAAATATACTTTTCTAAATCAACTTTTTGCGTTGTTTTCAAATCTGCAATTAGACTTTATTTATCAGTTCTAATTTCTTATATTATTACTAATTACATATAAANATTTTTTATATTATTACTAATTATATATATAAAATAATAATTAAAAGAAAAAAAAATTTGTTTTCAAATTATTACTGATTTGATTTTTAATATGTTAAAAATAATCAATCCAAATTTTCATTTTTAACCTATTTTTTTGTTTCTNGTCCAAATTTTCAATTTTAACCTATTTTTTTGGTTCTTTAAAGTTGATGAAAAATTTTTGATAAAGATTTATAAAAGTTTATAGTAAAAAAAATTGAATATATTACCATAACTTTTAGCTCAATTCAAGTTTAAAATTGACATCTAGGCCAATCAACAAAGGAAAAATTTCTTAAAAACTTCCCAACCAAATTTTGTTTTATTAATAGTTAAATTAAAATATGTATAATGACATACTAATAGTCCTCAAGATTGGAATTGAGCTTTTTTTTTAAATCCTCGCAAAAGTTCAAAAATATGAGCTTTCTTAATTTTCTCAAAAAAAAATATTTAACTTACAAAAAAAAGTTTCGCACAAAAGTTGTTTAAAAGACAATTATAAATAAAAATATAATCTTATATTTTTTCATTTAAACAAATATTTTTCGAGTTACATTACATTTAATATGAGTAATAAAATTTATATTCCATTTTTTTCATTTTACGGTTACTTTTTATCATGTTATACTTACATTAGACACAATGTTATAAATGCATATGTGTGTATGTGTGAGTTTATTTATTTATTGTATCATTAAAGTGTAGTGTATATTGAGATACAACCGATAGAGTAGGTAATTGATTTGACGCTATATTATTTAAACCCAACTAAACGCTAAATTGTACATTCCGAAATAACAATCATATTATGTCAATTGCCACCGGAATATCTGGTAATATTTTTCTTTTTCTTTGCCTTAATCCCAACTACTTGGGGTCGGGCACCCTTATCCTAAGATTCCACTTGACACGATCTCCCACATCTTCTACGCTCACATCAGCTGTTCTCAAATCGCATTCAATAGCATCCCTCCATCTCTTTTTTGGTCTTTTTTGGTTTTTTTAGTCACTCCACTCATATTCTATAACTGTTCTTACAGCTTTCGATTCTTCTTTCCTCATACCATGACTAAACAATCTAAGTCTATTTTCTGTCATCTTATCCACGATTGACGCAACACCTATACTTCCTCTTATATGCTCGTTCCTTATCCTATCTTCTCTAGTCACTCCACTCATCCAACTAAGCATTCTCATCTCTGCTACACTTATTCTCTGCTCTACTTTCTTATCAACCGCCCAACACTATGAACCATACATCATAGCTGGCCTCACAATTTCATACTAAATTTAAAAACTATAATTAGTATTTATTCATATATTATATTTTAAAATCAAAGAACTACTAATCAGGATATAATTAAAGAAATAAGAGTTCATGTTGCTTTTAAAATATTTCACCAATTTCTCTAAAGGAAACACTATCTACAGATTTGCATCGAAGCGTTTCTTATGATAGTGATTTTAATCACTGTCAGATATCATCTATACTTGTCCCATCTATGCCTCGTCCACACTGTGCCTCGACCCCACTGTGCTATCGTTTTTTACTTTCATTAATGAAATCTAATTGTTGTTCCGAAATTTGTAAGTCAACTGATAAAATGTTTTGATTATCAATTTCTGTTCTCATATTTGATTTTAATAATGAAGTTTTATGAGACTCGAGTGAGTTATGATAACTAAATGATTCTAAAGCTTTTTTCCAGTTGGTAAGTGGTTTTTTAACAAGCTGCCCCAACGTTTGATGTCCAATTCCTCCACTTCGTACAGAAAACAATACACAAGACTTACAAAATGCGCCATTCATAAATGCTGAATAAGCCAACCATTTATATTTGAGCAACCAACTTCTTTGAAATTTTAAATTTCTATTTTCGGAAACAGGATATTTGTAGTCTTCTGGAGATGTCCATATCAAATTTTGAAGTCCCAGTATCAAGTCAATACTTTCAGTTGCAGGTTTATTCACATATAACCCTATATCATGAAGGTACACAAACTTTGGAATTGAAACTGAGACATTTGTATCTGTAGATGCTTTTTCTGCTGGTTCAGTTGATTGTGACAGGTTATTGAAACTAGTTTCCTATAAATAAAATTTGAAAACTAAATAGATTAATCGAGTAATTGTAATAATTATAATTAATTTTAATATGTTTACTATCTAATCTTTTTCTAGTCGTGGTTTTTTTAAAAATCTTCGAATGTCCATTTCGATGATATTGCAAACACCGCGTTTGTATAACTAATAGGGATGGGTAGTTCGTGAGTGAGTCAACTCTTTGAGTTGACTCTTTTAGGTGAACTGAATGAGCTGAATCAGTGTGCCATGGTACTGTGACTCAATGACTCAGTGTGGACTACTAAGAATTGAATTTAGTTTAAAACGTCTTATCAATAAATTCTGAATCATGCGAATTGTGATATATAGATTTAACTTACAGAAGTAGAAGTTGATGGAGTAATATTTGGGTCATCAATCGTCTCTTCTATTACATGAGTCTATTTAATAAATTTACTAATGGATGCTTAGATTTAATATGTCTAGTTAAATTTGAAGTCGAAGAGTAATTATTTTTTAATTTTATACGACACTTTACATGAATATTAACTGGTTCAAGTTGAAAAAAATCCCAAATAACACTTGATTTATTCATTTTAAAATGAAATAAAATACCTTTGTAAATTAAATAAAGTGTTTCACAATTTTCGATTTTGTGTACAAGATTTATTGTAATCACAGGAAACAGCATTAACACAATGAGTAAAATTTTAAATAAATAAGACTAGATTATACATAATATGTCAGTTTTTAGAACAATATTCATTCAAGAATAGACCTGTAATCAGTGGTGGTGCCAGGGGTGTGCGAACTGTGCGGCCGCACAGGGCCCCGCGCCTTATAGAGCCCCACGTCTTCTGGGGCCCCAAAGTAGTTTCCTGGGAAGTGCATGAATTATATTGACCAGAAAGCTGCGATGGTTTAATTACATTAGTTTGTTTCGAGCAGCTTAGGGCCCCAAAAGAACTGACTATAGAAAATTTGACAATAGCAAGACTTTTAAATAAAAGTTCGTTTTGGGAAATTTGAGCAAAAACTCTCAACTTTTTTTTTAAATCGGGGCCCCGGAATCCGGACTGAAAAGTAATAGTATGACCTCCAGCACATTTTTTTACTGTGTGTAAAAACTTTTTGCAAAACATTTAGATTAAATTCAATATATAATATTGATATTTCACTCTATTGATTGCATTAGATACCTTAAAATAGTAGGAATCTTGGACATGCGTTATATTGTGATTAAATAATTGAGCCAATAGCGCGTAGTAAATTGTGGTGATAATGTTAACAGCCAGTTGTTTACACAGTGTATTTTGGTAATCATGATAACGTTTTTAAATAAACTATTGTATATGATAAAAATTATTTGATTGTGGTGAGCTGGCGCGTAACTGTCCACGACAAAGCGTGCACATTAAAAGAAATTCTAAGAAGTATTTTTTGGTAAATTATTCAACATTTTAATTATCTGAAGTTAACTAAAATTTAATTAAAAATTTACCGAATTACAGAATACAATTATTATAATAACATAATAAATATTAAATTAAAACTGTGTATATTTAATATTCAATAAATTACTACCTATTTAGTATGGTTTTAAATTTGAATTTTTTAAGTAAAGGATATTCTCAAAATTAGAAATTTCATTCCTTAAGAAATAGAGGAAAATTATTTTTTTAGAATCTAAACAAAGCAAAGAATTTATTAGTTTTGACATATTTTTTATTTTTCAATTATTGTGAATTCCTACCCAAACCACAATTTTAAGCTAAATTTTAAATAACTCATTTAAATAACTTGATAATTTGAGGTAAACGCTCCTCAATTTTGTTTTATATGCAATTATACATTATGTAATTTTTTTATACTAAATAAATTAATATAACATGTACATTGTACAGTAATAAATAGTTTATTTATTGTTAAATATTTTTTTTTCAACGATCACCCTATGTTGTATAAAATTAAAAATAGTTCATTCTTTATTGACTTATAAAGTTTTATATATTATAAATATGTTTTCATTTCAGTTTTAGGTTCATGTTAAATCGATTTTCCATTTTAAATTAAATTTAACTTTTTTCAATTATCACTAAAATAAAATATTTAACAAAAATTAATTTCATGAAATTTTAAAAAAATTAAAAAAATGGTTTATTGATAAATGATAATAAAAAGGGTAATTTTTTATTTGAATTATAAGATAATTTGGTTTTTTCATGTTAGACTTTTCAATGGCTTCCCGCAATCGAGATATTGGTAGAAAATATGATTCTGGAAGTGCCAAAAGAAAAAGAAATGAAAAAAGGAAAGTACTTGAAGGGCAGCTTCGTAACACATTAACCAAGTTTTTAAAAGCTGAAACTTCTAAGAACGGTAGTGATATTGAAATTCCAAATAAAACTGTTACTTGTGGTCCATTAAGATTACACAGTGCAAGTTTAGAAAGCCCTGAAGCACATAATCATTCTACCCCTGCAGATCCATCTACATTAACCCCCCAGTCAGTGTCTGCTACTTTAGAACTGTAGCTAGAACAGAGATCAGCCCAGCAACCAGTACCGGGATCACCGCTTTCGAGAGATCTGTTATTAATAAGTTCGACACCATCATCTTTAGACCCAGTAAAAGAGAAATAATATCAATTTGAGGCTGAGGAGAATGATGAAACCAGGGACACCTACGACATAAGTGATCCCTATATATGGCCAAAAAATTTAACCCAATCAGAGCGAACTAGAATTATTGAAAAAGGCCCTGCATATGTAACAGACAAAAAATGTCCAAAAAATGACATTTTAGTAACATTTACTACATTAGACATTTGTTAAACGGTGAGCAACAAAAAAGACGATGGTTCATTTACTCTGAATCAAATGATTCTGCTCACTGCTTTGCATGCCGTTTATTTTCTGACATTTCCAATTGTGCCTTAAGTTCTAGGAAAGGTACAAATGATTGGCAACACTTAAGTGTAATTTTAAAATGTCATGAAAATAACAAAACGCACAGAGAGTGTATGTTAAAATGGTTCGAACTAGAAAAGCGTTTAAAAACGCTTGAAACCATTGATCGAGAGACTGAAGCTCAGATTAGATCTGAAGCTCAACGGTGGAAAGATGTAATGGAGAGGCTTTTAGCAATTGTACAGTTTTTGGCTTCTCACAATTTAGCATTTAGAGGTCATAGAGAAACAATAACTTCAGACAGTTCAGATAGAAGTGGTAATTTTCTAGATCTTCTAAAATTAATTGCTAAATTTGACCCTTTATTGAGAGAACATTTAAATCAAATTGTCAACAAAAAAATTGGTAGAAATCATTATTTGAGCAAAGAAACTCAAAATGAGTTTATACTTCTAATGGCAAATCATGTAGTGAAAAAGATAACAGAAAAAGTTTTTAAAAACAAATACTATTCTATCATTTTAGACTGTACACGAGATATTGCAAGAATTGAACAACTTTCTGTGATTTTGAGAACTACCAATATGGAAACTGCTTCAATTGAAGAGCATTTTATCAGGTTTGTTGCAGTTAAAAAAACTACTGCCGAAGAATTAACCAACTACTTGTTAAAAGAACTTGACAAACTAGGCTTGAATATAGCTAACTGCAGAGGCCAGAGTTACTACAATGGGTCAAATATGCGAGGAATTCAAAATGGTGTCCAACAAAAAATTTTAAACTTGAACCCTTTGGCTTTTTTTGTACCATGTGGTAGTCATAGTTGGAATTTGGTTTTAAGCGATGCAGCGTCATCTAGTGTTCAAGCACAGACATTTTTTGGAACCTTGCAAAGATTGTACACAATATTTTCATGATCTAGTTACAGATGGAGTATACTTAAAGAACATGTAGATATTTCAGTTAAGCCTCTTTTAGAAACTAGATGGGAGTGTAGAGTGGAGTCTGTAAAAGCAGTCAGGTTCCAGTTGAGTAAGGTTTGTGACGCTCTGTCAAGTCTACGGGAAAAGAGCACAGACTGTTTACTTATAAGTGAATGTCATTCGTTAGAAAATGAAATCTCGACATTTGAGTTCATTATTTCATTAGTAGTTTGGTACGATATCCTGGTGAAAATTCACGTTATTAGTAAAATATGGCAAAGTCGAAGTATGAATCTAGATGCAGCAATAAATCATTTAAAGGTATTCTTGAAATGGTTAGATGAGTATAGGGATCAGGGTTTTGAGTCTGCACTAGTGACAGGTAAAGAAGTAGCAGAAGAAATAGGCCTTAGTGAAATTGTTTTTAAGTCTACAAGACAAAGACGGAAAAGGAGACACTTTGGCTATGAAGCTACAGATGACACACCAGAGTTATCACCAAAAGATAGATTTAAAATTAGCTATTTTTATGTGGTTGTGGATAAAATCCGGACAAGTTGTGAACCAAGGTTTGAAGCTTTGAAATGCCATGAAAATAATTTTGGCTTTTTGTATGACATAATGAACCTCTCCTCCACTATGTCTGAAAAAGAGTTGTTAAATAACTGCAAAGATCTGCAAGTTACACTATCAATAGTAAATAACCATGACATAGACGGAGTAGACTTGTTTGAAGAGCTAAAACTATTTTCAAGTGTTTTAGTAGAAGTAGAAGCTCAGCAAAAAAAAAAAAGAAACAAATGAATAAAGTGGGATAGTACGGGCATTGAAGTATATTGTAGACAACAATTTGAGTGAAATTTATCCAAATATAAGTATTGCACTTAGAATTGTTGCTACAGTCCCTGTGACAGTTGCGGCAGCCGAAAGAAGTTTTTCCAAATTAAAGTTGATAAAAACCTATTTAAGGAACACGATGGCTCAAGACAGACTCTCGGCCCTCGCAATCCTGTCAATTGAAAATGAACTTTCATCTAGTCTAGACTTCAAGGAACTGATTGAAGACTTCAGTCAGCAAAAAAGCAGAAGAGTTCATTTTGGAAAGTCATTTTAACCATAACTTTAATATAAATAACTATCTTAATTTATTGTATTATACATATATATTTCATATATATATATGTATGTATCTCAACAGGTATTTTTAGCTTCGATGCGAAGCGGAGAAGGTATTAATTTTACTATGATGTGTTTTTTTTTTTTTTTTTTTTTTTTTTTTTTTTTTTTTTTTTTTTTTTATGTCTGTTGCCACTTTTTCTCAGCTCTCACTGGACCGATTTCTTTCAAAAATACGTCAAAAGATCACAAATCGTATCTAGTTGAAGACATTACCCTTAAAAATTGAAAAAAATTCCCTCGTTCCCCGCAAATGGGGGAAATATCCAAAAAAATTACAAATTTAAAAATCGCTAATTTTCGAAATTTTTTCACTTTTTTTTCTTAAAACTTCCATAACTTTTTGAAAAATCAACAAATCAACATAATTTTTTTTTATACTAAAACCTTAGATATTTACCTTTCATTTGATATCATTTTTTTGAAAATCTATCACTTAACCTGCTCATTGGGGGGGATTTAAAATGGCAACTTTTTTACAAAAATTAATTTTTTCAACTTAATTTTTGAAAATGTTCCGGAAAGACTGCGTCCTTTAAACATATATCAAATTAAAGCTTATTTTATGTACTACAAAATGAAAAAAAAAAATTTGTCCCGACACTTTTTTTTCTACATTTAAACGGCTGCCGTAGTTAAAAAAACACTATTTTTGTGTTAAAATTTTCGATTTTCGATTTTAAATTTTCAACTTAAAAATGCTATAACTTTTTGAAAAATGTATATATCAGCACAAATTTTTTTTTTCTAAATACATTATAAGTACATCTTTCATTTGACATACTTTTTATTAAAATTGGACAATTTCCCCTTATATAGGGGGCGTTCAAAACTTAAAATATTGTAAAAAACATAGATCTTTTTCAACTGAACTTTTGAAAATGTTCCGGAAATACTGCGTCCTTTAAACATATATCAAATCAAAGGTTATGTTATATACTATCAAATGAAAAAAAAAAATTTGTCCCGACATCTTATCTTCTATGTGCAAATGGCTGTCGAAAATTTAAAAAAAAATGTAATGTTTGCGATAAAAATTACATTTTATCGGGATGTTTTTTGTACTTAAAACTGCCATAACTTTTTCAAAAATGAACAAATAAAAATAATATTTTTTTGTATTGAAACCTTAGATATTTCCCTTTCATTTGATATAATTTTTTTTGAAAATCTAACACTTATTCTGCTCACTGGGAGGATTTAAAATAGTAACTTTTTTACAAAAAATAACTTTTTCAACTTAATTTTTGAAAATGTTCCGGAAATACTGCGTCCTTTAAACATATATAAAATTAAAGCTTATTTTATGTACTACAAAATGAAAAAAAAAAATTTGTCCCGACGATCTATCTTCTATACGCAAATGGCTACCATATTGAAAAATATACTATTTTTGTATGATAATTATGGGTTTTGTATTTTATTTTAATAGAAGTTGATGTTGCTTTTGCAATTATCCATCAATTTTTTAAAATTAAACACTATCTACAGATTTGCATCGAAGCGTTTCTTATGATAGTGATTTTAATCACTGTCAGATTAAATCTATACTGGACCCTACTATGCAATGTCTCTACTATGCCGCGACCCCACTGTGCTACCGTTTATTATATTTTTTTTTAATAATTAAAAACAGCGATGTTGAAACATGGGTTAATAGATTAGCTGTATGTTTTATATGAAAACTGAAGTCGTTAAAACAGTAGTAATGATAAAAATCTACTTTAAAAAGCATTGAATATGCATAATTTTGCACCTCTTTTTTTAATGTTCATATCCCTCAGTAATTGTGGCCTCGCAAATCACGTGACCCCAAATTAGCCCACCTGAATATTTTGCTCGGTTGACCAAAAAAAAAAAAAAAATCCTTTAAAAAAATTTGGGGGGCCCCGCAAATACTAGCGCCGCCACTGCCTGTAATTGCATACAAGAAAATTTTGAAATATACGAGAGAAGAGACCTATTTTTCTCACTGCATGCACTAAACATTAAACATTGATAATACCTACATTGTATTTATATACCTAATTTAACACATAAATAAATCTATTTGTTGATGTTAATAATAAAAAAATCGTTTTTTTAGATTTTAAATTTACTCTTTATTTTAATAATAATTAACAAATTTAAATATAATTAGTAAAAATATTAAACAATTCAATAGAAAAATATTTTATAAACATCAAATAACCAAATAAATTACTTTTTGTGTAACTATTGTGGGTATGTATTGAGAATCTAAAATTTTAACAGAAGAAAAAAGGGATCAAACTATTGAATGATAAAAAGTTTTAACTAAAAATTAGCTCAACCATCTTATAGGTAAAAATCAGGGTTTGAGGCCCATTATCTCATAAAATTATTAATTAGTAATAACCAACTACTTTTTCCATAATGTACATACAATTTGAATTTGATTCTCATTTCTTTCGCGCTTTAATTTAATTCCAATATATATAAACAAATAATGAATAAAAAATTATTGATAGCAATATTACATTTCATTTTACAATAGTAGTTAATAAATAATAATTATTTACAATGAGTAAAATAAATTATTATTCACATTTGTGTAAAACAATGATTCATTGATATTTCATATTTGATATTAATCTAGCTAAGATAACTATAAAGGCGCATTTAGAAGGCACTCTATGAGTATGCCTTGCGAGTTGTAATTCGCGTTCCACAAACTTCTACAACTCACGAGTCAGAATCGCGCCTTTAAAGGTTCGACGATTTGGAGTTGACTCACTGAGTCAACTCATTTGAGTGAACTGATTCAAATGAACTGATTCATATCAGCGAGTCAAAAATCCCATCTCTAATAACTAACGTCTTACACTTGATTATGAACATCTTTTAAAATACGCGACTTCCATTATCGTGTCGTACTCGTGTTCTTCACGTCGCCGTCGCGGTCATTATATTTTGTCGATAACGTCTCAACGGAAACCGATAAACACCAAACACGAGGGTAACACAATAATAGTGGTGTGCTATTATGATATGCATTATTATTTTATTACTAGAGCACAAGACTTCTGTCCCCTAAAAAAACTGATTATGCGTGCACTTATGCACTTAAAAATCCTGAAATAAGCTCTTATAAATACATTTTTTAACGGTTTATTAATAAAATAAATAATTAATTAAAACGTATAAACCAAAAACAATATGCAATGCTAACAGTCCTCTGCAATTTTTATAACAAATAAGATAATCAAATATCTAATATAATCAATTAAAAATGAAAAACATGATATATATTTTTTCGTCAAATGGGGGGGGGGTTGAACCCCCAACCTCCCCCCTTGCGATCGGCCTTGCACTAGTTCAATTCACAAACACGGTTAGCACATGAGAAATTTATATTTAAAAAATAACGGCAAACTGTAAAATAATGTATGTTAATTGTATATATATATAAAATACCTAGTTACACAGCAACAGACATTTTAAAACAATTTTGGCTTTGTTGAGTACTATTTATCTCTCAATTTATAAATTGTTAAATACTTTTTAGATCCACCTCTTATCCCTACAAGAGTNGACCCTTGCTACTCTAGCTAGTCGTTATGCAAGTGGCAAACCACGTTGTTGTTACAGGCCAAAATATAAAAAGCCCGCTTGTAAGTACTATCTTTATTTTTTTTTTAATGGCAACTAATATATGAAATTAGCTTATAAAGTGAAAAATGACCTAATTAATTAAATGACTGGTCGATAACAACTTTTAAATTTTTAAACTCCATTCTTTCTTATTAAAAATATAATTTGAAATTTTTAATTATTTTAATTCATTAAGTAACACAAAAACGATCATAATCCTAAGTTTCTAAAGAAATTATCTGAATATACATTTATTTTTAAGACCACCTAATTATTGTTTCATCAAACCTTCAAATCCAATAAAGCTTTTCTTTATTGTAAATATTGTTCATTAACATTATTAGTTAATATTATAATAATAATATATTAAATTAAAGAATGTTACGATTATTTTGAATATTTAGAAAAAAAATTTATCATAGGTATTTTGTTTGAAATCACAATAAATTATTCAGTTGTCAATGTATTGGACCGTGAATCACTATAATTCTACTCGGGCGGAATCCGGTTTGAATACTTCAGTACTCATATGACATAATTTTTTTTTTTGTTTTGTTTTTAACCTACTTCAAAAAATAAATGAGGTTATGAATTCGGTTGTATTTTTTATGTTTGTTACAAAGAAAAAATATCGACCAATAAATCTGCTTTGAAAAATTTACTAAAAATAAATCGGACTAGAATTAGAATAAAATCAATTTATAAGAATAATAATATAACTTTTGATATCATTGAAATCGGCACCAGCCAAGGTAAACAAACGTGTTTCATAATTAACAAGACCGCAAACGTTTGATGTTGAACAGCACGGCGTTCAGTGGCGAGCATATACTGTGATGGCGGTAGGGAGGGTAACAAAGTTAAGTAGTGACCCGAACGCTCGTAAACATGGAGAACAGACGTCGTTGATTGTTGATATAAACATTTTCGAATTTATTTACATAGAAATTAGTGATAATAAAATGTTATTTATTTTAGTAGCATCTTCTTATGATATTGTTCTTAGGAAGTAAAAGTCAAAAACAGTAGCTACTGATATTTTATAAAGAAATTTCTAATTTTTATAACTATTAGCTTCGATGTGTATTTAAGAGGCTATTATTTATACTCTGCAATTATTAATTTTTTTTTTGTGTGTCTGTGTACGCAATTACCCGCTCCTATTGAACCAATTTTGCTCAACTATATGTCAAAAATTAACAAAACGTATTCATTTGAATGATACATTAATCTAAAAAAAATGTCAGTTATATAAAGTGCTTTTCAGAATGTTTCTTGAAAATCCTATCATTAACCAAAGTACTGAGAAAGGATAAAATCATTATAACAAATTTTGTTCTTTTCAATTTTTGATAATTCCATCTGGCCACCACTATCCAAAACCAATTTTACTCATCACTAAAGAGACGATTTATATTCATTTATACATTTTGTTAAGTTATTCCAAACCCACTACAAATTTGTATTAATAGTTTTGTAAACGTTTTAATGTGATTTAACTGCGTAATGATGATGTTAGGGGGACAGTAGGGGCAATGATCAAACCAGCGGTTCTAAAATTGTAATATTAAAACATCCCATATATTTTACTAACATGAATAAAAATAATATATTGATATAAAAGTTTTTTGGTCTATTTCAACCGAAATTTTTTTTATCTTAATTGTATTAATTATTTCAAATTTCCACTAAAATATGGTTCAATAATAATAATTTCGGTAAGTTGGATATTAGGTTTGGTTAAATCATAGAATATATTTTCCTTTAGTTAGTATATAATAAATTTTCATATAATCTAAGGTAAAACCACAGAATAGATTAAACCAGAATGGACACTGATAAAAAAATTACATGTATTCTTATGGGAGTACGGTAATTTTGAGCTTATGTCGCTCAGTGTTACCATAAAAACAATAAAATAAATAATTGTATGCATATAATTCATTGTACTGTACAATAATTGTACATCGGCGGTTGATTTGAACTCTAAATGTATTATTTACATGCTAATTATTTTAGAAAATTTGCATAGTAAATTTTTTGGATTTATTTTATTATTATTTCTAAACATATAACACCATTTTAAAACTTTCAATTAATGTTTTCATTATGTGTAATTAGTTTGTTTAATATATTTTTTATTTTATGTATATTTAATAAAGACTTATTTAGGAAAAAAAAATTATTCAATATCCACATAATATTAAATTTATTTAAAACATATATTACAATAATTTACAAATATCATATACATAAATAAATAATTTATAGATGAGTTAAAATAGACAATTTCCTATTTTTAATTTTTTTCTTAGACATTAAATTTTTATTTAAAAATTTTATAGCTGTAAATATTCTAAATCTTGTAAACAAATTAATTAAATACAATTTATCAAAACATTTACAAGGGTGGTTAAAAGGTACATTACAAAAATAATTTTTTAATTCGGCTCCAACTCCATCTACAATAGCAAGTGTGGAAAAGTTATTAATAAAAATATTTTCTAATTCATTAATACCAATATTTACCATATATTTTTCATATTTACCAATAAACCATGTTTATAAACATTGTGTTTACAAACAAACCATTAATAATGGTGTTGAACAATGTGACCGTATGTAAAGAAAAAAGGGAATACATTTTTTTTCTTAAGTGGCTACACTGAGCGACATAAGCTTGTTATCAGCAAAAACTAAGAGTGTCACTTCTGGATTTATCTATTCTGTGGTAAACCCAACCAAACCCATAACGTATAGATTAATCTAAAATTTATTGATAACAAATATAAAAACTTGATAAAATGATAACTGAACCTCGTGTTTGACTTAAACGAACTAAATTTTTTTTACACCAAACTTAAAATGTAAATTATTGAAAAACTTTCTGAATCAATTGAATTTTAGAAAACTTCTGTCATCACAAGTAAATCTCTGAAAAAATAATTTTATTTTGTGATCGAATGATTCACGTACAAAATATTCACAATAAACTTTTTGTCTTGTTTTTGTGTTTCTTATTAAATACTATTCTAATTATATTTTACAGGTTATTGGAATAAATTTTAAAAAATGTCTTTTGTTAGTAAAATTGACATTGACAAATTATCGTAAGTATACTATAATTTATTATCTGCCCTTTTCTTATGGTAATTATATTTAATTAACATAATTTTTTCTAATCCTTTTAAGAGAAAATGATGATGTTTCTAAATTGTTTGGAGAGATGAGTTTTAATAATCATGGCCGGAAATTAATTAGTGATCTTAATACATATGACTATGATTTTTCTGATAGTGATAGTAATTCTGAAGAAATTTTGTTAGATTATGGTAAGATGTATTAAAAAATCTATTTTTTTAGACACTAAATTTATTTAAATTCATAATCATTATAGGATGTTACAGTAAAAAAGGAACTAATGAAATTAAATCTCAGACTATAACAGCTACTCCTAATAAACAAAATAAAAATTTAAAAGTCAGTGATTATCAACCATCTGAGAATTTATTTAAAAAATATTTAGGCAAAGTAAACACTGATCCTTATGAAGGTCCAATGTTAACACAAGAAGCCTCAAATAAACTTATGGAAAGTTATAAAAAGTCAGATGCTAGCAGGTATGAAAATTACTTTTCCTTCTATAGAGTTTTAAAGGTATTATTCCCTAATAAGTTATATTTAGTTATAGTCATACAATTTTAGAACTATTTGTACATGATTGAAATTGATATTTTTGCTTTTAAAGCTTTACTATTTAAATAGGTATTTTTTTTAAAACTTTCTCTCTATACATATTACATAAATTGATTGGTTAGGTTAAATATTTTTATAATAAAATAATTGGTTATGTACACAAAATAACATGTATTTGAAAGAAATTAGTAAATTTATGCATAATATTTGTAATTATTATTATGAATGAAAATATCAATTATATACATACCACATAAATTGATTAAAATACAAAGATCAATTTTTTAAATTCATTAATTATAATTTTTGAATAACAGATATAGAAATAAAGATAAGTGTGATCGAGCAACTGCTGAACAGGTTATGGATCCTAGAACTCGTATGATATTGTTTAAATTACTTAATCGAAGTATGATTGGACAAATTGATGGCTGTATATCTACTGGCAAAGAAGCCAATGTTTATCATGCCACATCAACTGATGGTGGAAAACATTATGCCATAAAAGTATTCAAAACGTCAATATTAGTATTCAAAGATCGAGATCGTTATGTAACTGGGGAATTCAGGTTGTTTTAATTTTGTGCATAATATGATTTTATCCATTAAAAATACAGTAAATAACTTAATTTTTTAATTCAACTTAAATAATTTTACACGCAATACATATTTTTCCTATTAATGTTAGGTCAATTTCATGCCTTAAAATAAAAAACACATTGTAATATTTACAATTTACTCCACAATCAAAATATTTCAATATTGTTATTATATTTATCAAGCATAATATATGTTTTAGAGTTTCCTGAATTTTCTATGTATTTAACTTACTTTTCAAAATCTAGTGACTTAACATCTTATTCCTGTGTGCTCCTCAAATTCCAGAAAATTTTCTCATTGATGGTTTAGAAGTTAAATAATTTAAAAATTGTTGCATAAATAGTTAATTATAGATTGAAAGATAATTAACCTGATAACTCTATAGTTACTATGGAAAAAAATATAAATAGAGTATTATGAAAGTATTGTTTTTAATTTTTTTTGTTATTTCAAAAGGAAATCAAATTTTAATACCAAAATATCAGATATACTTAAGTTATGAAATACTTTTAGTTTTGTAATTTAGTTAAATAATTTAAAGAAAATAACATTAACTAATTGTACAATCTTTTTAGATTTCGCCATGGTTATTGTAGACACAATCCGAGAAAAATGGTACGTTTATGGGCTGAAAAAGAAATGCGAAATTTAGTCAGAATGCACTCGGCTGGTCTACCAGTACCACAGCCAATATTATTAAGATCTCATGTATTAATGATGTCCTTTATTGGTAAAGGTGGTTGGCCAGCACCAAAATTAAAAGTGATATTTTATAATTGTTTAAATTAATAAACATAATAATATGTATAATAAAATTAATAAATTTTGATACAGGATGCTCGACTGACAACATCTAAAGCATGTCAACTTTATAGAGATTGTCTGATAATTATGTGGAAGTTGTATAATATTTGTAAATTAGTGCATGCTGATCTCAGTGAATTCAATCTTCTGTAAGAATAAATTAAAAAAAAATTTTACTTATAATATTTATATTTTTACACTATTTTTCCAACCTATTAAATAAAATAATATAAAATAAATATAAAAAATAACATTCTATATAAATGTACTTAAAATGTTTTGTGAGAGAAGAATAATATGTGTCTTTATATTTCATGTTAAATAAAATACAGTGTTTAGTAATGGTGCATAACTTTTAGGTATGATAATGGAGAAGTTGTAATGATAGATGTATCACAAGCTGTTGAACATGAACATCCATATGCCTTAGAATTTTTACGTAAAGACTGTACAAACATAACAGGTTATTAAAATTTTAACTGTTTGAAAAAAAATTTTTAAGTACTCAATATTTATATTTTTTTCTGAAATAAACAATACTAATATATTTTTACTTATTATTCTCTAATTAGCTTTACAAATACTGTATTAGATAGTTAAAATATGAGGTGCATGATAAGACTCTAATCACAAAATAAATAATAGAGAAAAAAACTTTTTGATACTTAATCTTTTATTTAATTTTTTTAAGAGTATATTAAAATTAATTATTACTAAACTATACTTTCAGAATTTAAGTGTCATAAAGGATACACATTTTAAGTATTTGTCGATATATAATTTCAAATTTTTATTCTAATACTTTAGAATTTTTTCGTCATCATGATGTCGCCACACTTACTATTAAATCACTTTTTGATTTTCTCACTGATCCAACTATAACACCAGACAATATGGAAGCTTGTCTTGATTTAATTCAGGCTCAAATGACAAATTCTAATAATTTAACAAATGAAGAACAAGTAGAAGAAGAAGTATTTAAAAATGCTTACATCCCTAAAAATCTCAACGAAGTAATTAGTACTTTATGTCTATAATTTATTTATTGTATATGCACCTTAAAAACTAAGTTATTTAGCCAAAGGTTTTGTATTTTTACTGTATTTAAATTTAAATTTATCTACTGTTTAGTGTGATCTGATTTAACTGGCAATTATTATAACTTTTAATCCAATAAATTTACTGTAACATTTTTTTAAACAATTATTTTCATTTGTAGATTATGTTAATAACATATTATTTATTATTTGTCTAATAAAAAAAAATTTTTTTTTTTTAATTTCAAAATATATTTTTTTGCAAATATTTTGATAAAATGATGACAACTATAGGATAAATACTTATTAAGTTATAAGCATTTTAATAAATAGATTGGATATATAACAAGAGTGAGTGCAACACAATCTGGTATTTATATTTACTTTGCTATTCTATATAATTAAATACTTGTATCTTAATAAGTATTTAAGTTATTATCAATCCATCAAGCTTTTGTAAGAAAAGGTATATAAAATGTCTATTTTGAAATTTCGAAAAAGTTAAAAATTATTATTTTTTTCTTGTAAGAGACTTTTGGAAAATATATTCCTTTAACATCTAAAAATACTAACGTTATTTTAAAAAATACAACAAAATGATAATTGGATCAAGATGTTATCCGTTGTCAAATAAATCTGATTTACGCTGTTAAACACTATACACAATGTTTTTTCACTTTATATTTTACTTCAAGTTGTATTAATTTAATTGCTCGTGGGGTTAATTGCAGTAAAGTTCTTATGGTTTTGTCCTGGGTAATAAATATTAAGAATTTGTTTATCACCTCCCTCCAAAATATATTATTATCTTGGAAAGTTCTATCATCCCTCATTTACATTCCTAATATGAGCCAGTTTTTAATTTTTTTAAAATAATGTTGCTAAATGATATAACATACTTAATTTTGTAAAATTATTGTTAGAACATTAAGCTAATTGTTCTGAAATTTTAGTCAATAAACTTAACTGTTCACATAACTTTAAATTATTCTATTTAACATTTTTTACCAAAACCAATTGTATTAATTCTGCTGCTAATATATTAATGAATGCAGGGAAAAACTTAAGTTTTAATTTTATAAAATTATTGATGTAGTTTACATAATATTATTTATTATTACTAGAATGTTATTAATATGATTAGATGTAGTTTTAATATTTTGTTGATCAAAAGGAATAGTATGTACATGGAATTTTTTGAAAATGAGATTTTGTTATTAAAATTTTTATTTATAACCTCTTTATGATTATATTTTAATTATATTTACAAAAGAATTATTATTAGTTACCATGATATCATTGTTTTTTTAATAAATAAAACAATTTTATGACTTAATAATATTCTTTATAAGAATGTTTCTTAATTAGGGTTTCTTGTAAATTAATCAGAATTCATTCTTATTTTTCCACAAAATAATTTATATTATATGAAATGTTAAAATTAATTTCATGTTATTTTTAGGTTGTTGATTTTGAGAGAGATATAAACTTAATTAAGTCTGGACAAACCACTGAAGAATTAATTTATCAAAAAATTGTTGGACTTAAAGACGACTTATCAGGTCCTCAAAATATTCCAGCAATATTAGACAATGTTATTTCAAGCGCTTCTTCTAATATATCAGATTTTGACAATGAAAGTTCTGAAGAAACAAGCAACTTTGTCAACTCTGCAAGACCAAAAGATGAAGATTTAGAGAGTAAAAAGGTAATAAATTTTATTCTTGAGTTTTGAAATTCAATATTTTTCATAACATATACAATTTTAGCTACGGAAAAAGCAAATTAAAGAACAAAAAGCTGAAAAAAGAAAAGTAAAAATAAAGAAGCATATTAAAAAAAGAAAAGAAAAAACTACACAATGCCGAAAAAAATAAACTATTGTTAATAGCTGACTATTATTTTAATAAATAAAATATTTATTGTTAATTATTAAATAAATTTATTCAATGAAAATAGACATCATTAACACTAGAACATTGAACTTTTTTATTGAGCTCTTTTATTCAAGAAGTTCTGAATAAATATGTTAAGCTTAACAACTATTATAGGTTACTGGGCGAAAATTTTGTGAAAGGATTTATTTTTGGCCTTAAGTCAGGTTTACTGCTCTTCCGTAGAATAATATTACACTAATTTTTTTTTCCTTAAAGTGTACCTTAGCCTAATAAGTAGAATTTGAAATTATATGTTTTTATAAATTTATTTAAGGTATTTTGAATTGATTTGTAAACTTAGTTATGTGTTGTTACTGAGATAATTAGTTTAGGGAGGTTATCCCTCGAACAAAAAATATTTTTACGCTACTACATTATTCCATGACAAAGTTGAAACCCTTTAAAGTGGCTTAAATTAAATTAAAAATGTGAATAACTCCTAATTGTGAGCATTAACTAATTAAAAAGTTAATTTTTCAATTTAACTAGTTAATTTTCTTCTTATAAACTTATTAACTTAACTAATTTAATTTCTATTGAAATAACTTAGCTATTTTCAGTTAATTAGTTAAAATAACAGGTAAGCTAAATTCAAAATTTCATAAAAAATACTCTCTTATATGGTGTGTATTTGGTTTAATTTAAAAATAAAATTGAATTTTTCCTATACCAAATAATATATTTACATAACAAAAAATCTAGTTTTCTGAACTTTTTCTAAAATGTATGTGATTTTTAACTGATTTTTTTAATAACTAGTTTTAAAGATAAACCGAATAACGAACACCAAAATGTACAAAATTAAAAAAAAAAAAATTTTATATTTTCTTCCTATTCAGTTGAAAATTGATTTTAGCTTTCCCCTGCTACACCGACCAATAAAAATGATTTTAAGAGAGCTTAGCCAAATAATAAATTTTAAATGAAAGTGAAAGTGAAAAAAAATTTCAACCAACTATCTAGTTAAATTTATAATTTGGTAACTTTTAACTGTTAATTTATAGACATTGTTCATACTAAGCTTAACTTGAGTTAATTATGTCGATTAACTTGCCCATACTTGATAATTCCAGACTCTACTTATAAGGTTTGTTTCAGGTAACTTTGATAATTTTTTTATTCAGTGTTGATTGATTTTAGCATACTTAAAAAAAGTATGTAATATAATGTATTATTCATTTTTTTAGTTTCTATAATTCTTCTTTGATGTCATATTAAAATGCAATACCTATTTTTAGATAATATTACAATTAAAATTTTCTGTTTTTATTTTATACAGGTTAATTAGTATATCATTAACAGTGGTTAAAAAAAAGTTGTTGATTTTGTTTAGAATTATTTATTTATTAATTTATAAATGGTTAAATTTTATTTTTATCCATCCCTTATCTTTTATAAAGGTACCAACTTCATTATTTTAATGGTAACATACATATTTAACTAGTTCATACAATAAAAAAAGTAATTCAACTGAAAAATGATTGGTCCATAACAATTTATGAGCCATATGCGGAGTCAATATCATTTTTGAATGTAGACTGAAGCATATCTTATATATACTATTTAAGTATATATAAACTGTAGTTGACAGAAGGTGAGTTTTGGAATATGTTATTTTTATTATTACGCATTTTTCTACCATGCTACTTCTCCTACCCAAGTATACATATTCATAATTTTTAAAAAAAATGCATAAATCAATTCTATTCTTTAATGATAAATATTTTATATATACCTCTTTCATTCGACATATTTTTTTTTAAATCGGATCATAGCCGTTTATACAATCGCCCCTCGTGAGAAGAAATTTCTTTATTCATATTAAAATTATTCTACTATATTTTAGGTTTAAGCTTCATTGCAAAACCGATAACTTATTTTTTGTGGCTATCATTTTTTTTTCTCTGCTCTAACTTGACCTACTTTTTTCAACGATACGTCAAATGACTACAATTCGTATTATTTATTTATATATTACACTTATAAATTATAAAACTCGTGATCACGATATAAATAAGGAACTAGAAATTCATTTTGCTTTTAGAATAATTCATCAATTGCTTAAAATTAAACACTATCTACAGATTTACATCAAAGCGTTTCTAATAATAGTGATTTTAATCACTGTCAGATATCATCTATACTTTTCCCAACTATATCTCGACCCTACTGTGCTACCGTTTTTTATTATATAAGCTAGTTGAATATGTCTGTTATCATTTAAAAAAATGAAATTGTTATCCTTATGTTGAGCACGGAATTATATGTTTTCATAATTTTGTTAAGTTATTTCGAACACATCACTAAGCATTACAATTTTTTATTAATTGACTTGAAAACTTAGTAATGTATTTTTACCGATAATATAGTTATGGAGAATTAAACTTCATTCTTTCTAAACGAAAAATATGTCTAAGCTACTATAAAATGTATAGTAAATCCTCCATAAAGGTGCATAAACTTGGGATCCTTCAAAATCGCATCATTAAAATATTACATTTGAGTAATTAAGCTGTTTATGATAAATGAATATATCTGTATGTTCTAAGTGATGTTTGAATTATTATTTTACTTTTATTTAAAATTGATATAGTTAACAATAGATTTATAAATTAGGACTAAATTTTTTTAAAACAAAATCGAGATATACCAGTTTGGTTGAAGTATTTCAAGATACTTTTCAAATTTAAAAAGAAATGTATAAAATTTATCCAATGTAAATTTCATGGTAGTAAAAAAATAATCAGGTTTTGCATATTGCTATTAGGCCATATATTTTTTATAGAAAATCTTAAAAAAAGGTGAACGAAGTACGAGGTGCACATAAAACTAACAAAACCAATACTTCCTAACTATCAATCCTATAAAGTAGAGTAAAGAGACTTGTGGAATCGTATGTATGGAGATTATCGTAATATAGAGGTAGTGCTTCAAAACCCCTGGTGATTTACATTGGTTTAAGGGACATTTTAAATGTTTTTAACCGTTTACTTATGTTTAAAATATATTTTTTAATAACCCTGATACAGATTATATGTCTAAATCATAGGCGCAACTAGATCAACGTTTTTGGGTAAGCTAATAAGAGGTATGATTCACAGACTAGTAGGCACCCCTACGTTAGTATCGCATACATAAGTATGTTCAATGAAAACAAGAGTTATAATTATACAATGCAGTGCAATCATTATCACACAATGCAACCATTATCGTTATCGTTATCTGTATATGCATAGATTAAATAGATTAATCTATGACCAAAGTGGATAAATCTTCCTTGATAAATAAATTTAGATGCCCATAATTGTAAAATATAACACCACATACAAAATACATTTTATTCAGAATTATTCTAAAATTATATTTTTGACAATAAAAAAAATTACAATATCAATTATATCAATCAATATTTGTATGACTAAATCAATAAATGCGTTCTAATTTTTTTAGGGTTGCTAAAGTTCTAGCACCCTCCTAGTTGCGTTTATGTTCTAAGTTTATTATTTACCAACATGGTTGTTTATGCAGTGACAGTATTAGAATATTTTTGTGGACATTAAAATTTGTTTAACTGTTTTTTAAAATAAAAAAACTACTAAAATTTAAGAATTTTTGTTTGTATTGAGGAAGGATTATGACCCCTCAACTGTACCATGGTTAAGTAGCATAAAACGTAATTTTAATTAAATGAAGATGACAATATTATATGGAATATTTTCAATATGTATTAATTGGTTAAGTATATTTTTGAATAGATGATCGAATTAAGTTATAATTGTACTTATAACTTAATTTAGTGATATCTTAATGGAATACATGTTCAGAAAATACACCATCCAAAATAATTACTTATAAAACTTGTTACTATTTCAATAGTATTTATATTTTTAAAATGTGATCAATTTTACACTGTGTAACACTAATATTATTTTTTAATATTTTAACCGATTCATTTGACCCTTTGATTTTCAATGATTGTCAAAACTGGACAGCTGATATATAATGAAAATAAATCAGGTTATGCAACCTCGTGACTAAATTTTTTTGTAGAACTGCCGAAATCTGAATGCCGATTCGGTGTGTTTGTCGTTTATTAAAATATATTTTTCGTCGTTCATTAGAATTCGATTTAAAAGTATGCGCTGTGACAAATTATAAGCATTTCATTTTTTAATTTTAGATAATATTGATAGAAACGGTTTTCAAATTTAACTTTAATTTATATTACTTGCAACTGATTTATTGATTACAAAATTTATTTAGATTCAAACTTGGATTTTATTCATTATATATCTTAATTAAAACTTATTAGTTCATAAAAATTTTACTGGTATTTTTATATTATTGGATTAAACCGAATTACCCATTAATTATGAGTGAGGCATCAAAAAATCAAGGTGATCAATCTAATGTAGAAATTGAAAAGACCAAAAAGTAAGTTATTACTAAGTATGATCAGACGAATACTTAAATTTTTTTTTTTTTTTTTTTAACTAGAAAACGTAATAAGAACCGTAAGACTAATATTAAAGCCGAACAAAGCACTCAAAATGGAACTGTTGAAGAGGCAGCATTACCGTCTACTATTTCAATTCAGGTTAAAAATTTAAAAATGTACTTGAATTTATCAAAATAAAATGTATGAATACAAAATACTTCATTTATTCCATATTTAAAAAAATGAGTAAACTTAATTCTTGTAGGATTCATTACATTTTTTGAAAATAAACTACCAGGAGCATCGGAACTATTCTTTACATGAGGGGGAATAAAAATTTAATGATTATAAATGGTCCCCTTGGTAGTTATAAAAATAAAAGAATAAGTATAAATATTTTTTTCACAATTTTTAGTGATCATATAAAAAAAAAATTCTTTAGTTTATAAATTATACCCTCGATAATGCATATTATCTTTTATATGATTTATAATTATTGTTAATATACTTCAATATACATCATAGGATTAGCTATGATTTTTTTGAGCTTATAACAATAAGTGCAAACAATCACTTTATCATTAATAGGGTTTCAATTAGTAGATCAGTAAATTTAATAAAAAAAAAAGTAGCCGAAATTTTTTAAAGTGATATTATTTGATATTCAGAAACGAATATTATGGTATTATTCTGTTCATAATATTTAAAAATTACTATTTTATTTATTTATTAGTTCTATTTAAATCATAAATTACAATAATTATTAAATATCGTCTAGATTGGAATAAGTAACCCCTATACTTTTTCGTACTTATTTTATGATTGCCTTCTTATCTAAATCGAAAATACATTGTGCCTTGGTGCACAGGTACTGAATGGTTTCCGGATATTTGGAAACCATTCTTAGTTCCTAGCTAACCTCACAACTTTGAGAATCATCAAGTTAAATTTATAAGATATTCAAAATCAAACTTCTTAAGTAGAATAACTTTTATTAAATTGAAAATTAAATTTATAACTATAAATGAAATACTGAATAAAAAACAAATTTAATAATATGAATTTGCATCATTAATTCTAGGATATCCAGAAAGCCATGGAAGTGTTTTCACTTCAGCAAAGAGCTGCCAAAACTCCTGAAGAAGCTTTACATAAACAGTATCGGTTTTGGTACACACAACCAGTACCTAAAATGAGTATGTTTAAAATTACATATGATTACAAACAGTCTTGGGAAAATTACTTTGAAAAATTAATAAAATTACAATTACTCGTTACATTTCTAAAAAGTAATGTAATTACTAGTTTGTTACTGATTTCTAAATGTAATAAACTTACTTTACTTAATAATAAAAGTAATTAATTACTTATCAAATTAGTTTAGTTTATTTTATCATGAACTATTTAATAAAACCAAAATATTAGAAATATTATCACTGTTTTATTAGTTTCTATTAATTTAATATTTACTCAAATTTGTTAATCATTAAATATTATTTATGTTCATCCCTTATACCTTATAGGGGTTTGAACTAAAATTTTTCAAATGGTAAAACACATAATTAACTAGCCTATTTAATTGATAATAGTTTGATTAAGAAAATTATTAGTCTATAACAACTTTTGGACCACTATTTCAGAAATTTTTAGCAATTTAAGTAATTATGAAGGTGAAAAGTGAGTGTTTCTATTATAATAATTAAACATAATTTGTACTTTTCTTCCCGTTTAGATATAAAAATGTCAAATATGATTAAAGTAATGAATTAAACAATTTAGGGACTATAATGGATATACATGCATTAATAAAAATTAATTTTTCTACTGATAATATCAATATTTTTTGGTAATGTGTTAGTAACTTCAAAATACTTCATAAATGTAATTTAATTACTTATTAATTATATGAAAATAAAAGTAATTAAATTAAGTAATTTCTTTATATTAAAGTAATGAGTAATATAAATAAAAAATAACAAAAATGTTTCACTTTTTACAATTATTATATGATTTCTACAAGGAATTTCAATGCTGATTCTGAATTAGGTTTTAGATTTTCTCTATCACATCTGGTTTTTTAGATAATTATTAATTATTAATAAAGCTTTAATTATAATATAATATAATACCATTTTCTTTTCATATAAAAACTGTTCATTTGATTTTCTTTTAAAAATATTTTGTATCTGATCACATTGTAACATAGAACAACAATATGCCACTATTATAGTATTCCACTGTCCCTGATAGTACCTCTGCATTTCTTTATAATTTATAAATAATTATACAATTATCACACATAAACTTTAAATATATAGTCATATGTATTGTTAAATAATATATAAAATTATATTATATCGTTAATTCAATTACTTCTAAATAAAATAATACTGGAAAAGTATATAAAAAACCAGTATTGTAAATTTTCATAATTTTTCTATATTTTTTGTATTAACAGCTTTTTTTTGACTTTATATTTACTGAAAATGCTTAAAGTCAATATTTTTTAATTTGTTACTAAATTATCTACTGGTTGGTCAAAATGTCTTAATTATAAATTAAACCAAAAAAAAGTTATACCTGATGGAACAGTTCCAAATTTTGCATAATTTTTATTAAATACATCATAAAATCATTTTAGGAATGTTAAAAAAAAAAATTATATTTTTTTGGATGAATTTACTATGTTATTATTGTTTAATTACTAATAAGTAAGTTTCACAAATACTAAACGTAATTAAAAAAATCTAAAACCAGATTCGGAAACTAACATCAAAATTCCATAATGGAATCATATAAAAATTGTAAACAAGAAAATAACTGTTATCCTGTGTAGTTGTCCTAGAAAATTATAATAAATTACTAATTAAATATTATGAGATGTTCCATAAAAAACATTTTAACTGTTTAAGTATAAATTGTCTACTTTTTTTATAATTGACTAAATTTCAAATTTTAACAAGGTGAGGTTGTTGTTAATGATGGTCCAATTGAAGCTGATAAAACTTTGGATGAAATCAGAAAGGAACCTTATACATTACCTGACGGTTTTCAATGGGACACCCTAACTCTAGATGATCCATTTGTTTTAAAAGAACTGTATACTTTATTGAATGAGAATTATGTTGAAGATGAAGATAGTATGTTTCGTTTTGACTATCAGCCTCATTTTCTCAAATGGTAAGAACTAAAGTAATGATATTTTATGAATTTTTTTCCATTTCTATTGTATACAATTATTACTAATATCACAGGACAACAAATAATAAAAAAATTTCTCTTGTTCACAATATGTAGGTGAATTCTATAAGAATTTCAAAACTAATACTGAATCTGGCTTTAGATTTTTCCTTCAAATTTAGTTTTTGAGATATTACTAATTAGTAATTAAGAGTTAATTAAGCAAGTAAATCATAAAGAACTTCAAATAATTTTTTTTTACTTTTGTAATATAATTTCATGATGTTTTAAAAAAAGTTTTTATAGAAAAATTTGGGATTTATCCGTCAAGTTTAATTGTTTTTATACACATTTAAAAAAAAGAAAATGTTGTGAGGAATTCAATATTAATATTTTTTTTTTACATAACAAATAATTAAGAATAGCACCATTCTGAAAAAATTTACTGAAAAAAACAGGAATTTTTTTTGCCATAATTTTCTGGGGATTACAGTATTAGTAATTTTTTGATACAATAGTGTAGTTAGATTTGGTGTATGATACTTTATCCTAAAGTTTTATTGAGCTCTAACATTATTTTTAAAAAATGCTAATAATGGCTATTTTGAAATTTCAATAAAAAAATATCATTTTATTGTAGTCTAAAATTGTAAAAACTATTAAAAGTAACAAAAATATTTGCTGGATCAAATGTTATTAAAGATGTCATAACCTGTTGGAGTATCACTAGGTCCAAGAGTGTCCCACTATGGTATCCATTTATAGTGTAATTTTACTTTTAACTCTTTTAATGGTTCATTATTAAGTTTATATATATTTCAGATAAAGAAATGATGTTTATTAAACATAAATTAATTTAAATACAACTTTTTTATTTTATTGTTATTTTAGGGCTCTTCAGCCTCCTGGTTGGTTAAAGGAATGGCATGTGGGTGTCAGAGTTACAAAGAGCAATAAACTTGTAGGCTTTATTAGTGCCATTCCAGCATTGCTCAATGTTTATAATAAGTAATTATTTAATTTTATTAAAATTAAATTTCTTCCTCTAACAAAATTGTAATTTTAGATCTCAAAAAATGGTTGAGATAAACTTTCTTTGTGTCCATAAGAAATTGCGTAGTAAAAGGGTAGCTCCAGTTTTAATCAGAGAAATAACTAGACGTGTAAATCAAACTGGTATTTTTCAAGCTGTTTATACAGCTGGAATTGTTTTACCAAAACCAATTGGATCATGCAGGTAATTCTATCCACTTATTTTATTATTAAATTAATAATTTTGTACACATTAAAAATGTGTTTATGATTAAGATATTGGCATCGATCATTGAATCCAAAGAAGTTGATTGATGTAAAATTTTCACATTTAAGTCGTAATATGACTATGCAACGAACATTAAAATTACATAAGTTACCTGAATCAACACATACTCCTGGTTTTCGTAAACTAACTGAAAAGGATTTACCACAGGCCAAAACTCTATTAGCAAATGTTAGAATACACAATTAAATAGATGAATAGTTTATCTAATATTTTTTCATTTGTTATAGTATCTTAAATCTTTTGACTTATCTCCAGCGTTTTCAGAAGAAGAGTTTAAACATTGGTTTTTACCTCAAGAAGGTATTATTGATGCCTATGTGGTTGAAAATAATAATAGTATCACAGGTTGGTAATATTTTTCACAAAATATTATTTAAATCTACAATTTAAACTGATTAATATTCATTTTATTGAAAAATAATTAATTTCATTTAAAAAACATAATTAGATTTATAGTTAAAAACTATCTATACAATACAAGACATAATAAAAATTTTATTTGTTTAAAACAAAATAGGAGATTATTATTTTTGTATAAGTAGTATAAAATATATATTATTAAAATATTAAATGAAATTGTTTATTTTATAATTGAGTTTAAAGTTAATTTATACATGGATCATATTCTTCAATTTGTTTTAAAACTCAATATTTTTTTGTAAAAATTATATTTTTAAAAAGTCATTTACACTTTTTGGTCTATTAACCATTTGTATTAACAAATTATGTTTAGTGAAATATTCATATTATAATTACTAAAATTTAATTATAACAGGTTTATTTCTAATAACCTGGTTTATGTATTTTACTTATTGATAGATCTAGTCAGTTTTTATACACTTCCATCAACAATTATGCATCATCCTACATATCGTACATTAAAAGCAGCTTATTCATTCTACAATGTTTCAACCAAAACACCATGGATAGAATTAATGCAAGATGCTCTTATATCAGCTAGAGATGTAAATTTTATGGCCTAGCTTAAATAGTTACAATTTTATAATATAAATTATTGTGATTTAGGCAAATTTTGATGTGTTCAATGCCTTAGATTTAATGGATAATAAAGAATTTCTTGAACAACTTAAATTTGGTGTTGGTGATGGTAATTTACAATATTATTTGTACAACTGGAAATGCCCAGAATTAAATAGCAATAAGGTAATGAAGTTTGTACAGTAGTCATTTATACAATTCATCAATAATTATAAATTGAATTATACATTTTATTGTATAATTATTTTAAACTAAATTTAAATCAAATTTTTTAAATTTTAGATTGGATTGATCTTGCAATGATTATCAAAGAAAATGTGTGACATTTAAAATTCTTATTTTGAAAACTTTCTTCTTCTGTGTTATAACTTTTGATTTAACAAGAAACAGATTATATTTATATACATATATAAAATTGTACTATACTAAATTATAGTGCTAATTTATTTTTTTTTGCTAAATATTAAATAAAATTTACCTATGTGTATGCATAATCAGGTATGGAATACTATAAATTAAACAATAATGTTTATTTATGAAAAATATAATATTTCAAGTATTATTATCACAAAAACATTTAATTTAAAAAATTGTTATTGATCTTGGATTTATTTCTATTAATTATATAATTGTCTTATGTTACCTATTCCAAATACAATCATAATCTTTTTGTATACTTTAATTGTATTTCAATTTAATTGTGTTGCATAAATATATGCAAATATTTATGCAACGCCATAAATATTTGCTACATAAATATTATTTTATATTTGATCTTTCCTTAATTTATAAACTTTATGACTAAATTCATGAGCAATATTGCTCTTTTATATGAATAGATTTACGCTTGGCCAGTTTTTGAATAAATCATAGAACAGATTTTGCTACAATTTCCAATAAATTCCTTTGGGGGATCTGACCTTTTTTCTTCCTAGTTCTATTCTCATTTTTCACATCTTCTTTTTCTTACTCGCCTTAATCCCAACTACTTGGGGTCGGCCACTCTTATCCTAAACTTCCACTTGACACAATCTCCGATATCATTTACGCTCATATCAGCTGTCCTCAAATCGCATTCAATAGCATCCCTACATTTCTTTTTTGGTCTTCCTCTACCTCTTCTTCCTTCAACATTCATTTCTATAACTGTTCTTATAGCTTCCGATTCTTCTCTCCTCATATAACATGACCAAACCATCTAAATCTATTTTCTCTCATTTTATACACGATTGATGCTACACCTATACTCCCTCTTATATGCTCGTTCCTTATTCTATCTTCTCTAGTCACTCCACTTATCCATCTGAGCATTCTCAACTCTACTACACTCATTCTCTGCTCTACTTTCTTATCAACCGCCCAACACTGAACCATACATCATGGCTGGTCTCACTACAGTTTGTAGAATTTACCTTTCAGCCTCATTGGAATTCTTTTATCGCATAAGACGCCAGACGCTTCAATCCACTTCAACCACCCGCACTTAATTCTGTGTCTTACATCCTCGTCAATACTACCGCTCTTTTGCACAACTGATCCTACATACTTAAAACTCTTCACCTCTCCAATCACTTCCTCGCCTATTGTCACTGACCTCCTCATTTCACCTACCTCGTTTTCTCCTTTGTCAAACTCGTACTCTATATACTCTGTTTTACTCCTACTTATTCTTGAACCCTTTTTTTCAAGAACTAATCTCCACACCTCTAACTTTTGATTAATTTTCTCCTATTAACACTATATCGTCGGCAAACAACATGCACCACGGCACCTCTCCTTGTATTTGTCTAGTAATTTCATCCATCATTATAGAGAATAAGTAAGGGCTTAAAGCAGAACCTTGGTGCACTCCTACTCTTACCCGAAAACCTTCTGATACTCCATACTTACTTTCACATAATTCCTAAATATAGTACTTGGTGAAATATTAAGCAATACGAATAATGGAACAATGTTGTTTATATATGTAGGATTAAAGTTAATGAACTAAAAAAAAACAGTAAATTTAGCCACAACACACAAATTTAAACATTGATTGGTGGACATTTTTTGGAAGGGAAAGGGTTGAAACTAAAAAATTTCTTTACTGTTACATTTTTGTTAAAGATCTGCTCAAAATGTTCAGTTTTTGTCTGTTTACTTACACTGTTTAAATAGTAGGACCTACCATGCTGAATTGTACGTTGCAACTAATACAGGAAGTGTCTTATAATTTTGATAAATAAGTTAGTCAATAGGTCAGTAACGTAAATGAAGAAAACAATGAATTACTATAAATTAAGGGCCAAATATTTTTTTTAGTATTCTAAGTTACTAGAGTCTAATTTGTTTTATGTTTAAAAAGCATTACTAAAGAGGAAACTGATGTTAGAATATTGGGCAAATAGTTTCATGTAAAGATATATTAGCATTGCTAGATTTTGTCTTGGTGGTACTGCTGTATTCTTAGATTATCCACTGAAATTATCTTTATGAGAGCAATTACATATAAAAATAGTACTGTTTATATTTTTTAGTTTGGTGCTTCAAATTAATTAAATATATATTGAGTTTATATATTTTACAGGATATATCTATATTTTTATAAATTATTTTCTTTATTATTAAATTTATGCCTCAAAAAGCAAGACTACAGATTAATATAACATAACCAAGATATCAAGCAAAGTAAGAAGTAAAAACAATTAAAATAATTATTGGGTATACAATTAGTATCAAATCCAAAACAAATAAATGTATAAATTTTTTAACTATTAAAATTATTAGTAAGTGATAATTTTCAATAAATGAAAAACCAGACTACTTCTTTTACAATTTTTTTATTAATTATTGGCTATGGTAAGTTTGATGCCAAAATAAGCACAAAATATAATTAGCTCATATTTTCCTTTAATTTATTAAATTTCTATAATTTAAATAAATAACAAAAATAAAAAACTTATAACATAATTTCACAATTAAAAAAACATAATAAAACCAAATGTAACATTGATATACTATATATAAGCTTCATAACCACCAAACTATTTGAGATTATAACATTAGATTTATAATAATTGTGTTTGAAAAAGTTGCCATAAATTTGAAATACCATCCAAATAATTAACATCAGTTTGATTAGCTGGAATAACATGCGCAAAATCAATAAGTGAAACTTTTAATTCGGGATTATAATTCTCATCATTTTTTATTGAGTCAGCATCATATGCCAATAGTACTGAACTAGAATAGAAGTGGTTATGCCTTTGATTTTCAAAATATTTCCGAATTCGATCTAATTCATGAGCAAAACCATGAACTAATTTTGAAAGATTTGAACATTTACTATTGAAATTTAAAAATGTCTTGAAAACTAGAATAAATAAATAATTATTTTATAAAGATATGAGTATTATATACAAAAATAAAAGTCATTAATAAATTTACCAGAAACAACTTCTTCTGGGTTTAATTTTTTTCCAAACTCTTTATCAAATTTATGAGGCTGTTCTGAATTTGAATCTGCTAAATCATAAACTTGAAATCCTGGAATGCAGAAACTCCATTTCTCTTTACATTTCCTATACTTGGTCTGCAAAAAAATAGCAAAAATAACATTTTGTTACATATAAAATAAAGTAACTCAATTAAAATAAATACTTATAACAAATATGGAAATTAAATATATGATTAATAGATATTAATATTTATAATAAAAAGTTTATAGGTCCATTTAAAAATTTGGAACAATATAACAAAAAGTTGACAGATATATTTTAATTTAGACTGATGTCTAGTGTTCATTTAACTTTTATAAGTTTTTATTATAAAAAAATTATATTTTTGATATTAATGAGATATTTAAGAATTTTTTGGATGGCAATAATATGATTGTAGTTTAAGGAACTTTTTTATATATTAAATGTTTTGTAAATATTACATAAAAATTACATTTTCATCTCTTTTTTTTTTTTCTGAACATCCTGGTTCCCAAGTTTGCACACCAATTTTAACATCCATGACACAAGGTTTTTTCATATTTCTAGTAATATCTTCCAAAATAATGAAATTCATATCTAGAAATAATCAATTAAGATTAACAGCTTTTTAAAAATTTAATATTTTAATTAAACACACCATTTGATTTAACTTTTAGTATGACTGTACCATAATATGATGGAACCAGTTTTTTAAGTTCTGCTAAATGTTCATTTTTTTGTAACTCCTCATAAAACTTGACTTCATTTTTGCCTTTAGAGCCACCTTCAACAGATTTGAGAATGTAACCTTCTTTGTGTTTCAATAAACCTGAATATAGCAAAAGTACTATGCTTAATGTCACACAATATAATATGTAATTTTTTGTTACAACCTAATAATGGTTTTTCCTCAGTGAATTTATGACCTCCAACTTGGTCATTATATGGAACGATATCTGTTGTATCTATCCATTGGTCCATGACACTCAAAAATTACTAATTAATATAAATCTTAAAGTAAATAATAACAATTTTGAATTCTATACTGTCATAATATTATATTCAAACCTTATATGGTGTATTCGCAGATAACAACCTTGTTTGTAATTTTGTTAAATAATGGTATGTAAACATTAGATTTAAATATGATATATCTTAACTTGTATATTCAATACGAATTGGTCAGAGTAAATACTTAATATCTAATTTTAATTAAAACACTTATTGATGCGTATCATTAAGTGATAAAGAAGTGAAAATCATTTAAATATTGTTGCCTTCACGATAACGATTTCAACCTTAGAAACGATATAGTAATACGTGAGAGGTAACCAAGGACTGTTGATATTAGGTTTATGGGGTATCAGGGATTTATAAGTAAACACGGCTTTTTTGTACTTAGATAGGTGTTTATTACGTATATGATTGTTCAGGCTTAAAATTATCACAAAATTCGGTTAGATTATGATTTTTTGCGACACTCGACATACTTTCGTATTGGCACTCGCTCACGACGCAATCACGCACCATATACACCCAAAGTGTCAAATTCACAAAACTCGTCTTAAAAACTTTTAAAGTATTCCTAATATATTCAAATTTAATTATGAAAAATATTTTTCTTATTAGAAATAAACCTATTGAAGGAATTTTATATAGGAGCATTAAAATATATTCAAAGAAAGTGAGACCGACTGACCACGGGGGCACGGTGAGAATTGCACCCTGGATCGCTGTCAATGAGCAATGAGGACCGCATTATGATTAGATATAATTCGATTTGCAAAATTGATTTTAGGCCTTTTTTTTAGCTTCGATGCGAAGCTGAGAAGGTATTGGTTTTACTAAGATGTGTTTTTTTTTTTTTTTTT
>NW_026099576.1:28002290-28003770 GCF_025091365.1 Daktulosphaira vitifoliae
TTTTTTTTTGTGTCTGTTACCACTTTTTCTCAGCTCTCACCGAACCAATTTCTTTCAACGATACGTCAAAAGATCACAAATCGTATCTAGTCGAAGACATTACCCTTAAAAATTGAAAAAAATTCCCTCGTTCCCCGTAAATGGGGGAAACCTCCAAAAAAATTACAAATTAAAAAATTGCTAACTTTCGAAATTTTTTCAATTTTTTTTACTAAAAACTGCCGTAACTTTTTCAAAAATGAACATATCAATATAATTTTTTTTTATATAGATGCTTGATGTCTTTACCTATCATTTGATCAATACAGTTTTTTCATGAGAAATAGTATTTATATACATCTTTCATTCGACATACTGTTTTTTTAAATCGGACCATTTCCCTATATTTGAGAGGGGTTCAAATCTAAAAAATGTACTATTAAATAAAAACTTTATAATGCTATAACCTATTGAAAAGTGTATGGATCAACACAATTTTTTTATGAGAAATAATTTATTTATTAACAAAATAAAAATAAAATATTTTTTTGGGGTAATTTTGTAGTTTCAGGGTAACAACTATATTTGTTTTAATGACTATATACTTATTTAGCTATCTTATCAATTATAAAAATATAAATATTTATACTTATATATTTATACAAATAGAAAAATAGAAAATTATTAACTTTAGATAATGATTGACCCAACTTTTGAACGAGTATTTTGGAAGTTATTAATATTTAAAATATATACAAGCAATACTGTTAGTGAGACACATGTTATGACTATGTATAAGTTATTAATATTTTTATACCTAGATGCTAAGAGGCAAAAAAATGTTTAATGATATATGTTTGAGAGTTATTTAAAATTAAAATAGAGATGATTAAATGATGAAAATATTAAAATAAAAGCTCTCGATTAAAAGTTTTCCTATATTAAACATTCAGAAATTTTATATGACTATCTGTAAGTTAAAATAAAGTTAATAATCTGTAAATTAGTGAATAATTTGTAGTAGAGATCGCGATTTCTCGTGTAAAACACGAGTACTCTTGTTTGTACCTATGACGGGGTTAAAACTCGTGTAGTAAAAATATCCGTGTATACCCGGGAATTTAAATACCCGTGACCTTAAATACTCATAAATTTATATATATTGTATATATTAATATACAATGTATGCATGGGTATTAAATACACGGTTTTTAATATATGTTTTGCCCTTGTACCCGGGCTCCGTGTATTCTAATACCCGTTCACAATCGCGACCTCTAATTTGTAGTCAAAATTGGTTAATACACGAGGATTGTCGGTAGCACTCAAAATTCACTACAAAATTCCCTCGTTTCCCGCAAATGGGGGAAATATCCAAAAAAATTACTAATTTAAAAATCGGTAAATTTTGTCATTTTTTTCAATTTTTTTAAATTAAACACTATCTACAGATTTGCATCGAAGCGTTTCTTATGATAGTGATTTTAATCACTGTCAGATT
>NW_026099576.1:28003870-28029088 GCF_025091365.1 Daktulosphaira vitifoliae
CTTATTTATTCTTGTATATTAATTCTTATGCATATAGTAGATATCTATTTTTGTGAGCATTTTTTTAACGATCAAACTCGGGTCTCAAAATAAATATGTTTGTATCATTTATTTTGATAATGACACTATTTATTTTTATTAAATTATATAGTTAAATTTTAAATGTATGAATGTTTCAACTATAAAGCTTATTATGAATACATGTTTTATTTTGATACAAATATTTATAATTGTTGATTTTATACTATAATATTAATAAACTTCGTTTCTTTTCAATGTATGTGGTTCAATAATTCTTGAAATTTGTTTATCTTTTATTTTCTATTATGCGAGCGTTGTTACATTAAGATAACAAATAATGATAACTTGAATGTAGAAACATCACAGATTTATATTTGTCAGTATAAATGTTGTCGTGCTTATTCAAACATTGAGAGTTCTTATGCTTATTTAAGAATAAGTGTCTTAATTTGTTTATTAGGACGCTTGGTTATACTGTTATAATAATCGATGTGATCTTTTATAAATTCAATTGTTATTCTTTGAATTTCATTTTGTCGCAAAATCTAAGAAAAAATTGACTATCAATAAATTTCAGACTTTTTGGTGCAGAAGATGTAGATTTGCGTACATTAACAACACCCACTATTGTACCTTCTCCGCCATATATAACGGAAACAATCAAACAAGAATCGGGAAAATCGTGGGCGAAATATAAAGAAATTAAACCAGATACTTTTAAAACACCATATAAATCACCAACAAAAAAAATGCCTGGTGTAGTCAGTGAACATTTAATAGAAACTCAAGATGTTTTAGATGTAGATATGAGGTCTAAAACGGTACAAAGTAACAGTAGTCTTATCCTCAAACAAGCTGAAGAAGCATTAAATGCTGGAAATATATCTTTTGATGAATATAATAAAATTATGTGTCAGGTATGTACAATTATCACATTACTATGTTTTTGTATGAAATTTATATAAAAAAAAAAAACTATTTGATATTTAATTGCAATAATCGGAGATTATTAATTTTAATTTTTAAAGGTGCTTAAAATGACAGAGGTTGAAAAGTTAGAGGAAGCTAAGAAAAATGATGATAAGAATTTGAAATTGAAAAAATATGTTATACCTAAAATCTCTCAATCATGCGGTGAAAATGGATTAAGTATACAAACTAAATTAGAAGCTGGTAATGACACAATTCCAGTTTCTAATTTAGATTTGCAAAGTAAGGCCAGTGTTCAACCTCCAACTAGTGATGAACTAATAAGTTGTAATCAAGTTACAGAAGATCAATCTAAAAGTATAGAAAATAATAAAATATCTTATTTAGGAAATGAAAAAGATAATAAACCGATGGATATAGATGAAAGAGTAAATTTAAAACCATTAGTAGGTGAAATTTTTCCTAGTACAGGACCATGGAATATTCTTAATAAAAAACATAGTGATGGCAGTGTTAGTGGAAGTGAAAGTGATAGTTCTTCTAAAAGTACTTCTTCTGAATCTGAAGAATCAAAAAAAAATCCTAGAAAATTGGACTCTGACGATCGGTCAACATTTAAGAAGCGAAAAAACTTTAGACGAAATGAGAAAGATATCACCAAGGGAAGTCGTAATTGGAAGAATAACAAAAATTGGAATACAAGACCAGATAATGGACTTAGATTTACCCAGAATAGAGTAGAACCTTGGTCAAGAGGACCCCGGCCTAATTATTCACATTCTTCTAGGTCTCTAGTGCCACCTCCAATGTATGAGGTACCAAGACCTACTGCTCCATTTGCTTCATCAACACCTGATTGGACTGTACCTGTTATTCCCCCTTCAGATCCTGTAATATTAGATATGATAGCAAACGACCCTACCCAAACAATTAACATTGATGGAGTTTCTAGAGAAATACGATTTTATGGTCCCACTGCAATTACTTTTGTTTCATGGGATGATCCTAGAGAAATATATTTTCAAGGACCACCAAGAAATGTAATATTTGATGACCTTTTTTCAGTTCTTTGTCATTTTAATGCTCCTGATCGAGAATTTCTATTAGATGGCCAACCTCATAGAGTACGTTTGGGGGCTCCTACCAGAGAAATTTACTTGGATGGTAATTTCTATGAATGCTTTTTTGGTGGTCCTCCAATATACACTGAACTCGGAGCAGTTAAAAGATCTATTAAATTGGAAGGGCCTCCTCCTTCTGTTAATATTGGTACTACAAAACGTGTAGATTTAGTTGCTGGACGAATTGCTATTATAATTGATAACAACTTTACAGTACCAGTTTACTTAGATGCTAAACCACAAAGAATTGATGTAGGAAACACAGCACTTATTCTTCGATTTATTGATGGCCTAATGAGAGCATTGATTAATGATCAGCCATTTAAAGTTAATTATAATGGACCTCCGCAGGCAATAATTGTTAGGGGGAAAAAACATTATTTGAGATTTACAGGATTGCCATCAAATATTAGACCTGGTTATGCTGCAATTTCTCAAATGATGGGTGTTGTACTAACTGAAGATACTGCTGCTGAAACCTTACCACCACTACCAGCTCCACCTATACCATCTAAATTTACTGGTTTTGATATGCCATTAACATCGGTGGAAGATATAAGCCAACCTCCACAATCATTTACTTCTTCAACATATTCTTTGATTCCACGTAAGATAATTAATGGCATTTAATTAAGATACATATTATATATATAATAATTCAATGTTTTATAATTATTTATTTATAGCTTCTTCATTACCAGCTGTTAACTTGGTACCTAGTGTATTACCACAATTGGAAGTAGTTTCTAGTTCTTTTGCCACACCTGCTGTTCCCACTGCACCTGTATTACCTAGCAATATGGATATAAATGAATTATTTAAAAAACTTGTAGATAGTGGAATTGTTCCCAAAGATAAACCACAAGAAATAATTCAATCAAAAATTGTTAGAAAAGAGAAAAACGAAGAAAATTTGGCTGTGAAACCTGTAGACTTTTCTGATCCTTCAACTTTAAAACAGTTAGTATATGATTATAAATTATTCTTAAGTGTTTTAAATTGTCTTTTTTTTCATTATAGGAAACAACCAGGATTAATACATAATTTGTACACTGGTATTCAATGTAGTTCTTGTGGTATTCGTTTCACTGCTGAATATACTGTCAAATATAGTAGTCATTTAGATTGGCATTTTAGACAAAATCGGCGTGAAAAAATGGCTAGTAAAACGGTACAGTCAAGGAAGTGGTATTATGATACTAGCGATTGGTGTAAATATGAAGAACAAGAGGATGAGTCAACTAGAGGTAATTTTTTTTATATAATATTTATTTTAAATATTTTTACTAATTTGTAAATAATTACAGCTGCTAGTTGGTTTGAATTACAAAGTGAGGAGGGGGTTAAAGAAGAAGAGCAACAAGAAGAAGAAAATGTACCATGTTTTCCAGCTGGAGAAAATAGTGAACTTGCAGCCTGTTATTTGTGTCATGATCAGTTTGAGCAATTTTACAGTGAAAAAGATGAAGAGTGGCAACTTAGAAATTGTATTGAAAAGGATAAACGTCTTTATCATCCTATGTGTTATGATGATATGATTGTAAGTTAACTACTTAAATTTTCAACTATAATGCAAGTTTTAATATTTACATTTTTAGAAAACAAGAGAAGAGAAAATTCGTAAACGAAATGAAGCCATTGAAGAAGCTAAGCAATTAGAAATTAAAAAAATTGAACTTCAAAAAGAACAGCAACTAGAAGGAGAAATTCTGAAAAAGATAAAAGAAGAAACTTTGAAGAATATAAAAGAAGAAGAAATAAAAGTTAAATCTGAACAAAATATAAAAGAAGAAATTTTAGAAAATATTAAAAAAGATGAAATATCTATAAAAGTAAACAGTGAAATTTTGCATTCTGATGAAAACAATGCAGATATTAAAATAAATAAAAATGTCTTTGACGATGTAGAAATTCCAGAAACTATGGAGATAATTCATTCAGCTACTGAAGTATTATCACCAAAAGTTAAAGATGAGCCTATTGAAAATAATAATACTCCACTTCTTACTGAATCAGAAGTATTTACTGAAGAACCAATAAAATCTAAATCTCCATCTCCTGTTTCAACTATGACATGTTCAATTGATGGAAATACAGATACTGAATGGAATGTACCTGTTGCACCTGCAATGGGTACCATTAAAATAAACATAAATCAAAAAGCTACAGCTATTATTAAACCATTAAAACCAACTGTAGAAGTATTATCTACTATTGTAGAACCAAAGTCTCCTCAAGATTTTACTCCGACATTTGGTGAAATTGATCCAGACCAACCTCCACCACCTGGACTTGAAATGGAAACAGTTGTTATACCTTTAAAACCCAAGCGAGAACTAAAACCTAGATTACTGAATAATGTTAAGAAACTCAAAGAATATCCAGCTGTCAATAAAGGTAAGGAAATGTCGGGCCTGTGTTCTATTATGTGATTATCCTCCTTATTCTTGTGTTGATCGTCTTCTAATATATATATATTTATGTATATAAATACATTTTAGAATTTTGTAAATTTATAATTTAAAATGAAAATGTGATATATACATATAAGATAAGAAAATATTTATGTAAATATTGTAGTATACATAATAGCTTTAGTTCACCCTGTTGTTTTTTTTTACCAAAAATAAATTATAAATTTTTATATTCATGTATTACGTTTTGTCCATCAAAATAATTTCCTTGTACATACATAAAATCATAGTTAGATTTCTTTTTTAATCAAACGATCAAATGTTTCACTTTACAGGGTATATTTAACAGCATCATCTTAGTATCGTTAGCATTGAAAATATTTATAGTAATGTGTAATATTATGTACAATAAAAATTAACAATTCTTAGATCAATATTGAAGTCATGAACTAATTAAATAAATTAAGTTACATTTTAAGAGCTTATTAAATTTTTAGTTATTTAATTGGATAAAAAAAATTAATCAAGTATTATGATTAGTTATAATAAAAATCATTTTACCGCTCAAAAGTGTTTTTTTTTCATTTTATGTGTATCATCTTTTTTAATATCAAGTATTGTTGTGAGTTTATAAACCCACTAACTGGCAATACAGAAATTATACCCATTGCTAGTGATAATTGACAATAAACACTCCGTGACTGTAACAGCGATGTCATAAAAAACTAAAAAGTGAAAAATAGATATAGTTAAAAAAAACTGAAAAACAGTCTTTTAAAGCATATCGAACTAAAAAGTTAAAAATAATTTTAAAAATATGCTTAAAACAATAATGAACAAAAAATACAAGTATTATTGTGAAAAAAAGCATGGGGGCTCTGTGCCATAATTTTCGTATATTGAGCGCCCGACGCTTTTTTTCACAATAATACTAGTATTTTTCGTTCATTATTGTATTAAGCTTATTTTTAACTTTTTAGTTCGATATGATTTAAAAGCGTGTGTTTTTTAGTTTTTTTTACTATATCTATTTTTCACTTTTTAGTTTTTTTAAAAAGTGTTTTTTTCATTTTATGTGTATAATCTTTTTTAATTATCAAGTATACCTGAGTTATGACTACTAAAGGTTTGTATGATAAAAAATTATTTCAAGGAAAATGTCTTATTAAATCTTTAGGGAATCAATATTTGTAATAGCTATTTAAAGTAATTATATACATTATTACATTATCAATATTGAAAAAATAAAAATAGCAAGTTTGTCATATAATAATTCTTAATTTCATTACTGTAATTTTATAACTTGGAACTTTATTGATAAATTAACTATACAAATTTGGAGTTGTATTGGAATTAATCTAATTAAATTTTACAGTTATGTGGGTAGCGAGAAATGCAATGGTGTTTTTAATATTTTGAATATTTAACAACATTTGAAGAAAACGTTCAAAACCTATACCAAATCCAGCAGTTGATACATTACCAAACTTTCTTAGTTCTAAATACCAGTCTAATTTTTTCTGAAGTCCAATATTTGATAACTTTTTTTCTAATACATTATAATTATTTTCGCGTACACTCCCACCACATAACTCATCAACATTTGGACATAAAAGATCTACAGTTGATATCTATACATTAAAACTAGTAAAATCTCTTTTTGTATAAATTTAAAAGAAAAAGACTTACTATTGAATCATTATTAGGTTATGCTTTTGTATAAAATGGCTTTAACATTTGTGACCAGTCAATTACAAAAATTGTTTTTTGGCCATTATATTAAACTAAAAATAATTCATGTTCTTTAGTTAATGGTGTGCCTCTTATAACAGTTTTAGTGAAGTTTTTTTGCTTTTAAAGAACATTACATGCTCTTTCATAACTATTAACTTCATGTGGGGTTTTATTAGATTGTTTATATCATATTCATTTGAATTACTATTAATTTTTTTAATAATATTTATTTCTTCACTACATTTATCTAATAATTATTTTATTACAGCTGAAGTGGTCTTTTCTATAACATTTAAATGTTCTTCTATGTTGTTAATATAAGCTTGTTCAGCTTCAATTATATAAAATTCAGATAGATGTAATCTAGACTTAGGGTTTTCTGCCCTGAAAGTTGGTCCTATGGTGAAAACTTTAGTTAGGGATCAAGCTATACATTCTAAATGTAGTTGCCCAGAGATAGTTAAATAAGTCTGGTTATTAAAAAATACTTCAAATAGACATTGATGTTTATGTGAAGCCATACTTTTAATTAAATTTTCATTTTCTGGTTTAACAATAAACAATTAGCCAGCTCCTTCACAATCATTAGATGACAGCATAGGTACATCAACTTCTATAAAATCAACCTCGAAAAATCTATATCGAGTTGCTAAGACTAATTGGTTTTGTAAACGTAATAAACTACTGAAAGAAGCTGTTGGCGGTCTCACATGTAAATATTGACGTACATAATCAGACTGACAAGTTTTTCAGGGAGCAAATAGATAGCCTTCCTAAATAGGACATTGGCCATGAACAGTAATAAAATCAGCAGATATTCCAAGCTGATTATTGGTATTATTGACTAATGTACCATGAGCTTCAAATGAAGATCTATATGAAAGTGTATCTGGAATTTTATTCTTAGGTATTACTATTTGTAATCGTTGATATGTAGATTCATCATCTATGTCTACAAAAATGTTGTCTTTCATTTTACGCATAGCTCGAGCCCATTCCTATAACAAAATACTCATTAGATAGAAAAGAATATAGTAGAAATAAAAAGCGACTTTTAAAAATTACTAATACAGGTATTTTTTATATATTAAAATAAATCAATACATTTTTTTATTGAAATAAACTTGTATGCTAAAAAAAAATATATAACAATGACGGCTAATTTTTAAAATCCTAAATTCCTACTGGCTAGTAGTGTTAAATGGTTTTGCATTTTTGGTGAATTATTTATATTTATTGTAACCCTTATGAGTTTGATTTAATTGCATATTAAGGCATATCAAAGGTTCCACTGTTGAATTTAATGTGAAAGCAACTATTTAAGCTTAGTTCTAATCAATGAGATCAATGAATTCAAATAATTATATATTATTAGTAGACTCAATAGCCAAAACATATAGATAATGAGCTATAAGAAAATTAACACGAGGAAATTAATAAGATTAATTATTACCTTCATTAAAATTTTACAAACAACCCGTTGAGTTTTTATATCTTTTACTGAAATAATAGAATAGAATCTATTGGGAATTTCTTTTAATACGTTGAACATGTTAGTATAGTGATTGGAAAAGCGAATACGTTAAATGAAAATTTTATACTCTAGGAAATTTTTTGAAAATAATAATGAACAAATAGGACTTCATCTTCGATTAATAAAAAAAAGTCTCTTTATTGTATCATAAATCAATATTTTGATTTATACAAACTGTAATAATAAATAGAATTAAAATTTTTATCGACTGTCAAATATTTTATTTAAACATAACCTTAAATTTACGATATCTCAATTGGATAAGGTCCTCAGTAATTTATAATTTACTCTGAGACATCGTAAATTTAAAAATAAGCAAAGATTTCAGCGCGTCCAAAATATAATTAAATGTTTTCTTAAATCATTTAGAATTTTGATTTAATTTGTTTGTCATTTTTTAACTATCAGGGTTTAAATAACCAACATTTTGTGGTAGTATTAAACGTGGTAACAGCAAAATTTAATGAAACATAACATAAATAAATATTTGAAGAATTGATAACATTGATTAGTAATAATTGTATCTCAAATCTGTGAGATACAATTATAATTGTTACATAATTGTAGGGAGGCTACAATTACCGGATGATTGTAAAGTTTTGTAGTTGTAAAAAATACTGATAAATTAATAAATAATTTCATTAATATTTAATGATGTGTTTTTTTAAATATATGTTTTTATTTTCATTTTTTATAAATTATAGTTTTAAATGAAATATAGTACGATTTTTATTTCTTAATAAAACAGCTAAGATATGGCTACTGATAAAGTTACTTTAACTGATGCTTTATCCAACGTGGATGTACTAGATGAACTGACATTGCCAGATGAACAACCATGTATTGAAGCCCAGCCATGTTCAATTTTATATCAAGCTGATTTTGATACTAACTTTGAAGACCGCAACGGTTTTGTAACTGGTATTGCCAAGTACATAGAAGAAGCTACTGTGCACGCTAGTCTTGTAAGAATTGAATTATTTTATTTTATTCCAATAATTTAAATTATTTGTGGTGTTAATTTAAATGATAAAATGGATTATTTAATTTTTTTTGAGTTTTAAAAATTGCAATTGTCATAAATTAATAAAAGAAAAATTTGGGTTTGAATACTTATACTTAAAATTGATAATTAATTATATTTTTTAAATAAAACATTAATTTTTATTAAATTTTGAAATTTCTTATTTTTGATCTATGATTAATAATTTATTTAATGTAATATTTTACTTTATTTCTTTTTAAGAATGAGTTATTAGATGAAGGCCAAGTACATGCTGTTATGCTATATACATGGCGGTGCTGCTCTCGAGCTATTCCACAACCAAAATCTAATGAACAACCTAATCGTGTTGAAATTTATGAAAAAACTGTTGAAGTTTTAGGTCCTGAAGTCAATAAGCTTCTTCAGTTTATGTATTTTCAGGTAAGAAAAATTTATTTTAGATAGATCAAAGGATTAATTAGAATAGTATGTTTGTATTACGGTATTTTAATTTTAGTTTTTTTCTATATTTATTTTGTATATTTTGTTTAACAATATTCTTAATATTCATCTTTTTTGATACATTGAAACGTGATTGAACACAAGTTTGGCATACAACTTGTTTTAATTTTTTAATTGTTTATAATTGAAAAATAGATCTTAGTTAATTGGTTCTTTGACTAATCCAATTATTCATAAACTCATCCATTTAATTAAATGTTTGCTTGTTATTATTTAAGGTAAAAAAAACTATAATCAAAACAGTTTCACGAAAAAATAATTATTCAAATACAAATTAGTTTTACCACTTTAAATAATGAATCCTGAAGGTATATAATGATTAATTTATATTACATTTTAACTATTTTCTTTTTAGCGTAAAGCAATAGAACGATTTTGTGGAGAAGTTAAACGGTTATGCCATGCTGAAAAACGGAAAGATTTTGTATCAGAAGCATATCTTTTAACTCTGGGAAAGTTTATTAATATGTTTGCTGTACTTGATGAACTAAAAAATATGAAATCTAGTGTTAAAAATGACTATTCCAGTTATCGCCGTGCAGCTCAATTTCTCAAAGTGATGGCTGATTCCCATACACTTCAAGAATCCCAAAATCTATCAATGTTTTTAGCTACCCAAAATAAAATTCGTGACACTGTAAAAGAAAATTTAGAAAAAATTCCAGCTTATGAAGAGCTGTTATCGGATGTTGTTAATTTATGTGTACAAATGTTTGAATCAAAAATGTATCTTACACCATCTGAAAAACATATGTTGGTCAAAGTAAATATTCATTTGAATTTTGTTTAATTCATTACAACTATATAATTAACATGGATCTATAATAATTTTAGGTTATGGGTTTTGGATTATTCCTTATGGATAATGAACTATGCAATATTAATAAGTTGGATCAGAAAAAAAAACTAAACTTGGGAAAAATTGATCGGATTTTTAAAGTTAAAAAATTAATTTTGTTATTTAGTCTTTAGTTAATTGTTTAAAATCAATACAGTTTCTTTTGTAATATTAAAAATTGTATTATAGTTTTATAAAATTTTAAATGATCATATGAATATTAATAAAAAATTATTTTGTTTTAGAACCTTGAAGTTGTGCCTTTATTTGGAGACATGCAAATAGCACCTTTTAATTACATTAAACGTTCAAAACATTTTGAACCCGGAAGATGGCCATTGTCAAGTTCTCCTCAAATAAGTCCACAAGCTGATCTCATGGTACATTTACCTCAAATTAGAGAAGACCATGTGAAATATATTAGTGAGTTAGCACGTTATAGCAATGAAGTAACTACTACATATAAAGAAACAAGAACAGATATTGAAAATAAAGACACTGCCGAGTTAGCATTGAGAGGTTTACAACTTTTATCTGAATGGACAAGTGTTGTAACTGAGCTTTATTCATGGAAATTATTACATCCTACTGATCATCATCAAAATAAAGAATGTCCTATAGAAGCTGAAGAATATGAAAGAGCAACTCGTTATAATTATACTGATGAAGAAAAATTTGCTCTTATCGAAGTCATTGCAATGATAAAAGGATTGCAAGTTCTTATGGCTCGAATGGAAACAGTTTTTACTGACACAATTCGACGTAATATTTATGCTGAGTTACAAGATTTTGTACAATTAATTCTAAGAGAACCTTTAAGAAAAGCAATTAAAAACAAAAGAGATTTGATAAGAAGTATATTAGTATCTGTTCGAGAAACTTGTGCTGATTGGCAAAGAGGTGTTGAACCTTCAGCAGATCCAGCTTTGAAAGGAAAAAAAGATCCAGATGTTGGTTTTGGGATCAAAGTACCCAGGAGAAATGTTGGTAAGTACTTTAAGAATGTAAATATTTCAATTTTATTTTTAAAAAAATGAATAAGTTATAGATTATGTTGAATAAAAATAAAATTTTTTTACAAATCTGCTTGTAACAAAATTTAAACATATGTTAAAATTATATAAGAAATTATAACACATTTACATAAAATTTAGATGATGAAATTTTAGCTTCGATGCAAAGTTGAGAAGGTATTAATTTTACTGATATGTTTTTTTTTTCTGTTATCACTTTCTCTCAGCTCTCACTGAAAAGATTTCTTTCAACAATACGTCAAAAGATCATAAATTGTATCTAGTCGAAGACATTACTCTCAAAAATTGGAAAATTTTCATCGTTCCCCGTAAATGGGGGAAATCTTCAAAAAAATTACAAATTTAGATAACACTAATTTTCAATTTTTTTTACATAAAACTGCCATAACTTTTTTTTAAATGATCAAATCAATAAAAACTTTTTATTTTATAAATACATGATGTCTTTATCTATCATTTGGTATATTTTTCCTATAAATCTGACCTGCCCACATGGGGATTCAAAATGACAACTTTTTCAACTTAACTTTTGAAAGTGTTTCAGACAACTTTTATATATATCTTAAATTAAAACTAATGTAATATACTTTATTATTGAAAAAAAATGTCAAACTTTATTTTGTCTTCATGGTGAAAATGGCTACCAAATGCTATTTTTGTGTGAAAATTCTTGATTTTGTATTTTAGTTTATTTTAAAATACTTTACAAAAGTTTTTGAGTTAGAAAAAATTTTTTAAATCATTTGATTATTATTTCATTTAAATTCAATAACTTAAATACTATTTTTTTATTCTCATAAAATTTTCTATCTAATATTGTAAATTTCAAACTTGAAGTTAAGCTAAAAGTTATGGTAACAAATTCAAATTTTTTTTATTATGAACTTTCAAAAAATCAACTTTAAAATACCAAAAAAATAGGTTAATAGTGATATTTTGCATTGATTATTTTTAAAATATTAAAATCAAAATGTGTAATAATTTTTTTTTATTTTTTTATTAGCTTTTATTATGAAAAATTATAGCTCAACAATTACATAAGAATTAGATATTATAGTATTAATTAGTCTTATGAATACTGGAGTAATTGGTGTTAATTAGTATAATAAAAGTAATGTATGTGCAATAAATTATAATATAAAGTTTTATAATAAAGTAGTTAAATAGTACAACCAGCGCTCAGTATAAAAGAAATGATGGCAGTAATCACGGAAATAGAATGGGAATTTAGTACAAGAGGGAACAAAATATATTTTCCATTGGATTCTAAAAATTTTATAAGCAGTCACCTATTAGATGCCAAGGAGGAGCAATTCAATAAATAGTGAGAAAAATCTCTGAGGACTTCATCCTCATGTAAATGGCAATAGGGAACAGAAATCAGGTTTAATTTGTAAGCCAATTCTGGTAAAAGGTTATGACTTAGTCTGAGTCGTGAAAAGCAAGAAATGATATTGAGATTAAGATCTAGTTGATGGAACCACGAAATTTTAGAAGGGCTAGGTACGATAGACCAATGCCATTGGGCAAAGCTGTTAGGGAGAGTAGACCACTTAGTGAGCCATGCTTCCATCAGGGTAGATCTAAAGTAATGCAGAGCATTAGAATAAGGAAGATGACAGGAAGGATAACATAGGAATGATGATGCGCATTTAGCCAAAGAATCTGAGAACTCATTACCGCGGATCCCGACATGGCTAGGGACCCAATGGAATTGAACCAGGGATAAAAATTTTGTAGAGTGCTCTAATTTAAAGGATTATAGGGGAAGTTTGAGAATCAAAAGGGTTAGAATTAATAGCCAGAAGACAAGCCTGTGAATCTGAGTAGATAAGAAAAGAGGTATCTAGAGAAACAGAAGTGTAGAGTGATGCATTAACAATATTAATGTATTCGGTAGTAATGGAGGAAGAAAGGGGATGCAGGTTGGTGGAAAAGGAGATATTAAGACTTGGTATGTAGTACGCACAGCCTGTTTTGGATAAAGAGGCACACCTATCAGTAAAACTTAGATGAGAGTTGGGATGGTTTGTAGAAATATATTGAGAGAATAAATTATTAATAATGGTCAAAGGAAGGGATTGAAGGTTATAAGGTGAGAAGCCTAGGAAATTAGTTAGAACATAAACAGTAGGGGTGATGATTAAGGCCTCGTAATGAGAGACGACTATAGGATTTCTGGATATGATAAGTGAGAGGAGAAAGTGAAGAACATATAGAAGCAAGTATAGGAAGAGATTTGGGGACATAACGCCAGAGTTGGCAAACAGTTTTAAAAAGATTTAATATTGAGGGTTTGGGACAGGAAATAGATTTTAGGAGAAATTTGCTCGCTAAGCGACGGCATCTAATTTCGATAGGAGGACAACAGCATTTAATTTCAAGGGTGGGAACAGGAGTAGAAGTAAGGGCACCTAAAATTGAGCGTAAACAAGAAGCCATTACTGAATTAAGCTTATTACGGTGACATAAGGATACAGAAGAGAAGAGAAAGGAACCGTAGTCAATCTTGACGCAAATAATAGAGTTAAAAATTAATAAAAGGGAAGAGGGGTGGGATCCCCAAGATGTCCTGGTAATACAATAGAGAAAATTAGACCAGCGCGATGCAAAGGAAATAAGGAACACATCTTAACTTAGTGTCCAAGTTAAGTCCTAAGTAAGTAACGGTATTAAAAGACTATCTAAACTTTAGATAGTCTTTTAATAGTCACTTATTGTCACTTTAGATTCTAAAGTGACAATGGGGATAGAGAGAGGAATATGTTTTCTGGTAAAAATGATAAATTGACTCTTTTCAGGAGCTGGGGTTAAGTAAGAAGAGAAGAGGTTTTGGAAGAGTATAGACAAGGAGTCGTATAGACACTCCATAGTACCTAAGCCTCTCCTAAAACTGAATAGGTTATTCGGGATGACATTATTTTTTTCCAAAAACCAATCTAGACGAATTTTTAATATGTCTTCTACTATTTTACAGAGTGACAAGGAGAGGGCAATAGGTCAAAAAGCAGGAGGGGAAGAATTAGGTTTGGGGATAAGAATGACGTGAAAATTTTTCCAGGAGGAAGGTACAAGGCAATTGGTCCATAAAGAGTTTAAGATTGTTAGGAGAGTGTCCATGCCTAATTGAGGAAGATTTAGTAGCAAAGGAGTGATACTGTCTAGGCCGGACGCTGAAGAGGAACGAGAATGAATGCTAAGGATATCTTTTTGGCAGTAAAGAGCGTAGTTAAAGGATGTGTGAAAAAATTGAATGAATTGGGAGCAGGAAAAGATAAGTGTGTTAATTCTTTGTGAGAAGGGACGTATGATGGCGCCACTTTATTACAAAATGAAGGAAACCAAGATTCATTTAAGGAAACTGGGCGACAATTAATACAGTTTTTAAATTTTTTTAAAGTAAACCTAAGCTTCTGAATAGATGTAGAGGAATTTAGGGAAGAACAAAATAAATGATAAGCATTTTTTTTTTTTTTTTGGTGCGAGCGGTAGAAGATTGTATACGTTGATAAGCAAGAAAGTCAGAAATAGAACCAGAGGATTTGTACTGACGGAAAAAAACGGAGCGTTCTTTAACAGCGGCCATACATGTAGAGCTCCACCAAATAGGGGAAGGAGGAAAATTTTTTTTGGAAGTTTTGAGAAAGGTATAAAGGCATTCGCGGCTTTTAGTAGAATAGAAAAAAGGGAATCAATCTGATAAGAGAGAAGCAGAAAGACAAATGTTGGACAAATAAGTAGCGATGTAGACAGAATATAAGCCCCAGTCAGCTTTGATGAAGTTGAATTTAAGTGGGAAAATGACGGGAGAGGGTCAACTGTGTGATTAGATAGGGTTGTTGTATAATGATAAGATTAAATGATAATATTGACACTTAATAATAATGATTGTCACTTAATTTAACCAAATGCATGGTCTTTACGTATCATAGAACAAAACATCCTATTGTGTTTCACTATAGTATTACTGCAGTAAATATCTTGCGTGAGTTAAACTCTATTACAGATCTAGACTTTATGTTTAGTTATAATCTTGATCCTATGTTTCATATTGATTATGTTTGCTGTAAAGCTTTTAAAGCGTTAGGTTTTATTATGCGTTTGGCCAAAGATTTCAAGCAAGGACTTTCACTTAAAGTGCTATTCTGTTCTATAGTCAGACCTATTCTAGAATATGGTAGTGTAGTGTGGGATCCTTATATTGCCTTGGGCTCGCTACAGCTTGAGCGAGTTCAGCGAAAGTTCTTACGCTTTGTCAGCTACTCGCTTAACATAGTCTGTCCAAACCATGATTATGCCCCTGTCTCGTATTTGCTTGGCCTATCCTCATTAGCTGCGCGTAGGCGCAATGCTGGAATTAATTTCCTAATTGGTTTATTGAATGGTAATATTGATTCGACGAGCCTGTTGTCCCTCATATGTTTCAGAGTACCTCAGCGCGCAACAAGAAATAATGCTCCATTTGTTGTCCCTCACTGCCTAACTAATTATGCAAAAAATGAGCCACTTAGACGTCTTATGACTAATGCCAATGTTGACCCTAACTTTTCATTTTAATTTTTGTATTTTTCTTTATGTTTTATAATTAAATTCATTTTCATTTTTTATTTTTATCTTTACGTTTAATAATTAATTTGCATATTTTTAGTATATATCTTTCTATGTTACAATAACCTAATTTATGTACTTGTATTATTTATAAAAAGGGCTTCTGCCCGTGAAATTATAAAATAAAATTTAAATTAAATAAAATAATAATAAGAAAGTGGTTGCTACTGTAAGTGCAGTCTAAGACGGCCTATGATAAAGACCAGGATAGAGAAGGAGACGTGATCGATATATCAACAGCTGTGTCTTCATAAGGAGGACGATTCACAAGAGTCGGAGAGCCATTGTTAATAATACTTAGACCAAATGAGGATATTGAAGAGAAATTTATACTACCTTGATGATTACTGTCAACGGATGCAGGATGTTGCCAATTGATACCTCCTAAAATGGAGTAAGGAGAAAATAGACTAATAATAGAATTGATGATAGCGAGAGGAAGGGGGAATATATAAGAACCAGAAAGAAATAGGTGAGCTAGAATTTGAAAAGGCGATAATACCAACCAAATCAATAGAATGATTACGTAAAGAGCAAATAAGATTATCATTGATAGTAATCTGAGTAATTTGTATAGACTGATGAGCTATAATGGTGACACTACTGTAACCATCGTGTCTATCGGCTCGTAATATATTGAAATGAAAATTAGCAGTTGGGTAATAGCCACGTTTCAGATATAAGGGCAAAGGAGCATTAATGAATAGATAAAATATAAGCAAGGTCGTTTGTAAGTTATTTAAATATTTAGTAATAATTTAATGTTATGATCAGTTTGGTATTTAAAGTTGCCATCCCTCTCTCTGGCAATGGACTAACCATCTGTCCTGGAGTATTAATGGTTAAGTAACTTCCTCCTCTGAAAAAGGCTGTTTTATGGCCCTTAATAAACTTAAAAAGCAATAAAAAAAAAAAAGAAATTTAATGTTATAGGTCCATCATCTACTCAACTTTACATGGTGAGAACTATGTTGGAATCATTGATAGCTGATAAATCTGGTGGTAAAAGAACATTACGTAAAGATATTGATGGTCAGTATTTAATGCAGATTGATCAATTTCATAAAACATCATTTTTTTGGAGTTATTTACTTGGATTTAGTCGTAAGTATACAAATTAACCTTGAAGAATATAATTAAATTAAATTTTGATTCATAATAAATGTATTATAAATATTTAGAATCCTTACAAGAATGTTGTGATTTATCACAACTATGGTATCGTGAATTTTATTTAGAAATGACTATGGCCAGAAGAATTCAAAAATGTACTGTCAAACATCAGCATAATGAAGAATGTAGTGATCTTATTACTATGGAAAAAAGAATTCAATTTCCTATTGAAATGTCAATGCCATGGATATTGACTGATCATATTTTAAAAACTAAAGAGCCCTCTATGATGGAATATGTTTTATATCCCCTTGATTTATATAACGATAGTGCACAATATGCATTGACTGTATTTCGAAAGCAATTTTTGTATGATGAAGTTGAAGCTGAAGTGAATTTATGTTTTGATCAATTTGTTTACAAGTTAAGTGAACAAATTTTTGCTCATTATAAACAATTAGCTTCCAGTATATTGTTGGATAAAAGATTCCGTGTAGAATGTGTTGCTATGGGAACTTATCTTGTGCTTTACCCTAGAGCAAATAGATATGAGACTTTGTTGAAACAACGGCATGTTCAATTATTAGGCCGAAGTGTTGATTTAAATAAATTAATTACTCAAAGAGTCAATGCAGATATGTTGAAATCTTTAGAATTGGCTATTGCTAAGTTTGAAGGTGGTGATATAACTGGTATTGTTGTAAGTTATTAATTTTAATTAAGTACTTATTACTAAAATATTAAATGTACTACATTTAATATATTTTAAAGGAATTAGAAGGTATTATGCAAGTTAATAGATTATGCCATAAATTGTTAAGTAAACATCTAGCTTTGGATGAGTTTGATGCTATGTTCCGTGAAGCTAATCATAATGTGTTGGCGCCTTATGGTCGTATTACCTTACATGTTTTCTGGGAGTTAAATTATGATTTTTTGCCAAACTATTGTTATAATGCTGCCACAAATCGTTTTGTAAAGTGTAAAGGTTTGAATTTCACACAAGATGTTCATAGAGACAAACCTCCACAAATGGGTCATCAATATTTATGGGGAAGTAAACAATTAAATCTTGCATACACTACTATTTTTGGACAATATAATGGTATTTCTTTAGATAAAATAAATGTTTGTAAATTAAGTTATAAATTATTTATTCTTTTAGGGTTTGTTGGAACCCCTCATTTTCGAACTATGTGTAAGATGCTAGGTTATCAAGGCATTGCAGTGGTAATGGAAGAGTTGTTAAAAATTGTAAAATCATTAATTCAAGGAAATCTTCTTCAATTTGCAAAGACATTAATGGAAGCCATGCCTAGACAATGCAAGTTACCTCGATATGATTATGGTTCACCTGGTGTATTAGGCTATTATCATGCTCAATTAAATGATATTGTTCAATATCCTGATGCCAAAACAGAATTATTTCATAATTTTCGAGAACTAGGTAATACAATTCTATTTTGCTTATTAATGGAACAAGCACTATCACAGGAAGAAGTTTGCGATCTCTTGCATGCTGCACCATTTCAGAATATTTTACCTAGGCCATTTACTAAAGAGGGAGAAAAAACTGAAAGCAAGCAAAAAAGATTAGAAGCAAAATATGCTGCTCTTCAAATAGTTCCTAACATTGAACGTTATGGAACTGCTAAGGTACCATTAGTATAATAATTTAATTAAAATTATAAAGTAAATTATATTATGGATTTAGCAAGTTGGAATAGCTCGTGATGGTGACTTATTAACACGTGAAAGGTTATGCTGTGGGCTATCTATATTTGAAGTAGTATTATCTAGATTGCGTGGTATGTTAGATGATCCTGTATGGGTTGGACCACCACCACAAAATGGTGTAATGAACATTGACGAGTGTACAGAGTTTCATAGGTTATGGTCAGCACTTCAGTTTGTATATTGCATACCAGTAGGTGAAACTGAATTTACTGTTGAGTAAGTATTGATATTTTATTTGTATTATTTGATTATTGCATTCAATTTTAGTTTCTTACATTAATTAAAGTAATGCATGTTAAATAAATTAACTTTGTATCTATAATTTTGTCAACAAAACAATTTTTTTAGGCAATTGTTTGGTGAAGGTTTACATTGGGCTGGCTGCACCATGATTGTACTTCTTGGACAACAAAGGCGATTTGAAGCTTTAGATTTTTGCTATCATATTTTACGAGTTCAAAGAGTAGATAGTAAAGACGATAATGTCAAAGGAATTGTAAGTGTTACTGTTTTATTTATAAATTTATCTTTTCTAAACTAAATAAATTTTTTGATATAGCATCTAAAACGTATGGTGGATAGAATACGTAGATTCCAGGTGTTAAATTCACAAATATTTGCAACTTTAAATAAATATTTAAAAGCAAATGAGACAGATGCAAGTGCAGTTGAACATGTTAGATGTTTTCCACCACCTATACATCCATCTCATCCATCATCTCATTATTATCGGCCTGATCAAGCTGGATCTCGTTAATATGACATAACATTAATTCAAAATTTATAATTCATAAATAATAATACATAATCATAACTATTTGATAACATTAAATTTTTTAGTTAATTCTATACATGTCATGTTTTTTTTATATACTAAAAATCCTATAATTTTTTTTTAAATAAACTTGAAAAAAAAATAAAATAGTTAACGTAAAAATAAATTATTTTTTAACTTATAAACTAAGATGTAAGATTATCATATATTTGGTATTAAACAAATAATTTATAGCTATTTTTAGGTTTATTTAATAAATATTTAAAGATATATATATTTTTTAATTACCTCACCTAAATACTATCTAGATAAATTTTGTTATGGAAAAACATCTCTATGAAAATTATTTTATCTACTACAGAAGACAATTATTTTTCACAATTTCTGCACATTTAAAATTTACCAGTAGGTTAAAAATACATAAAAAGTTTCATATTCTCTCTGAATCTACACTGGTGACTTTTAATAACAGAAATGACATCCAAAAATAACAAATGAATACAGCTGACATTAAGCAATCAATTAGAAAGTAATATTGACCTAATTAGCAGTGGTCGGAGTATTCCAACGAAGGTTATTTGGGTGCTCTTGTAGTCTAACTGATAGTTTTCAATTTATTAATATTAAAAATAATAACAACAATTAGAATCACATGACATTTTTTTTATTTAAAAGTCAATATTATGCTAAACCTGAAAAAAAATCTGTAACATTAACAGCATTTGATGATGGTAAATTGAAGTCTTTATTATTTACAGTTTTAAAATGTTTTTTAACATCAAATTCTTCAAAAAATTCTATATTCCAAAATTTAATAATATTGCTAAAAAAACATGAAGAAGCAAGAAGACACCCACTGTCAGATATATCCAATAGATCTACAGACATTTCTTGATGGTGTCCAACAATACCCAAATGACAATTTGGGAATAAATGAGTAGCCCTAGGAATAAAATGAATGCAAAGTAAAGTAATAATAACTAAAAATTAATAAAATAATTAATGATGTTACCTTATTTTTCCATTATCTAAAGCACTTATAACAATATTTTCAGTAACTGGTAATAATTTGTTTACAGCTGCACCTTTGTCAACACAAGGGAATTCATCATTGAACATAGAATAGTCACCAGTATTAAAAGTAATTAAAGATCCTTCTCCTGTACCACATACTATCTTTGTTTTTCTTTTCATTGTGACACAACTAGTTAAAGCTGATTTGTAAGGCTCTGACTAAAACATAAAATTAATAAATTTAAGAACCAGATTGCTACAATTTAATATCTAAATTATATTCAGTGTAATTTTCAAAAAGTGAAACCCCTTCGACATGTTAATTTTTCAAAATAATAACACTGGGTGCAAAATTTACAAATTTTTTTACGTACTTATTAAGCAATACATTAATGATTAAAAAATAAATCACACTATAGAAAATTTTATTACAAATAATTTGTAAGGTTTAATAATTTTTTTAATAAAAAATATTTAATGTAAATCAAAAATGCAAAAAAGTTACTGAAAAACTTGATATTAAATTATATTTTTATTTTAATTAAAAAAAATGAAAAAACTAATTATACTGTGTAAAATATTATTACACCATCGCTTCAGCAACAAAAACTACACAAAAATGAAAAATATTAATGTTTAATAATTTATAAATAGCATCAACTAAAAATGATTTATATAAAAAAAATAGTTTTCCCAATATTTGAGATAGTTTTACATATTTTCTACTGTTAATATTAATCTTAAAATGAATATAAAAATTATATTTTTGAAATCCTTAAAATATTTTTGATTTATGATTTGTAAAACCGTAATTAAAGTGAACAAAAAACAAAAATTGTGGTAAAAAGTTCAGCTATTGTTTGAACAATTTTTTATTCAACTTTAGGAGTCGTATAAACATTGACATATTGATTTCAAACAGCTCATTTTTATAAGCAAAAAAAAAAAATATAAGAAGAGTCTGATGTAAAATAAAAAAAAAAACCCATCATAAGGGGGTCGCGCCACAGTGGTGATGTTGCATAGTTGGATTAAGTATAATGATATCTGACAGTGATTAAAATCACTATAAAAAAAAAAACTCTTCGATGCAAATCTTTAGATAGTGTTTAATTTTAAAAAATTGGTGTATTATTCCAAAAGTTACATGATCTGCTAGTTCCTTATTAATATCTTGATTAAGATAATGTATGTCGAATGAAAAAGGGATTATTAAAAAATATTATTTCTCATAAAAAAATTGTGTTGATCCATACACTTTTCAATAAGTTATAGCATTATAAAGTAAAAATGTAAAAAATAAAATCGAGAATTTTCACACGAAAATAGCATTTGGTAGCAATTTTCACCACGAAGACAAGTCCAGAGGTCAAATTTTTTTTTTTCAAATTAAAGTATATTACATTAGCTTTAATTTAAGATATATATAAAAGTGTCAGACCTTCCGGAACATTTTAAAAGTAAATTTTTTGTGAAGAAGTTGTCATTTTAAATCCCCCCCTGTGGGCAGATAAAGGGTCAAATTTACAAAAAAATATACCAAATGATAGGTAAAGACATCAAGCATCTATAAAAAAAAATTATATTGATATGTTTATTTTTGAAAAAGTTACGGCAGTTTTTAGTAAAAAAAATTGAAAAAATTTCGAATATTAGCAATTTTTAAATTTGTAATTTTTTTAGAGGTGTCCCCCATTTACGGCGAAAGAGGGAAATTTTTTTAATTTTTAAGGGTAATGTCTTCGACTAGATACGATTTGTGATCTTTTGACGTATCGTTGAAAGAAATCCGTTCGGTGAGAGCTGAGAAAAAGTGGTAACAGACACAAAAAAAAAAAAAAAAATAATAAAATAAAAAAAAAACACATCATAGTAAAACCAATACCTTCTCAGCTTCGCATCAAAGCTAAAATTAATTTTAACGCACCCTAATATATAAAGTGTTCTAGCTTGTTTTGACTAATTCTATAACTTTTAATCTATCAAATATATTTTTTTTACTTTATTTTTTAAATAATTTTTAGTTTTGGTCTATGTTAAAAGATTATATTTTATTATTTGTCTCTAATAAAAATTTTTTTTATTATAATGCAAACTATTATATTGTTTTTTCATGGTTTTTCAGTTTTATTATAATAAAAAAATTTTTGTTCGATTAAAAATTTTAGAACAAGTACTTATTGAGTTAAAAAATTAAAAGAGTATGTAGTAAAAATAGGATTAACTTTTATTGATGGATGTGCTCTCAAATTTTTAAGATTTATTTTTTATAACTATTGATTGCAAAAAATTAGGCTACTTAATTTGAAAACGATAACTATACATTTTTTTTATATAATTGTTAGATATTACTTTACATAAATATAAATATTTTATAAACAATTATACTTGTATTATCATCTTTTTGGTTAACAGATCCATAACAGTTAATATTCCATCACCAGATGCACTAACAAGTTGATTGTCTAAAGAAATCATTGAATTTATACTATCTTCAGTTTTTTTAAATGAAAATCTACATCCATTTGTTCGAATGTCCCACACTAAAAACAAATTATAATGCAAATAAACAAAATATTCTAAATATCACTATTAACTCTACCATTAATTAAACCATCTTCATCTCCAGTTGCAAATGTATTATTATCAATAAGGCATAATGAAGTCACAAAACCTCTAAAATCAAAGAAAAATTGCAACATCAAATATTTAAAAATAATTGTCTTAATTTCTACCCTTCTCGGTGAGCTTTTTCAAAATAAACTTTCATTTTCCCAGTTTCTGTATCAGATACAGAAACATTATTATCTTTACAAACTGAATAAATGTAATCACCCGATTGATCGAATTCTAAAAGCATTACTTTTTTTAAGTGAACATTATCATTAGTTCTTAAAAAGTCATTTTTTTCATTGCTGTATTTATACCTATGAAACCCAAAAAATATTTTCAATACATATTTTATAATATATATATATATATATTAATTTATAAATTAATTATCATATATCAATACATTCAAAGACAATTTACTCACATAGAAATATCTCCATTTGAAAGACCAGTAGCAATAATATTAGTACATGGATGAAAAGATAATCCACCAATAAGAACATTACTTCCTACATTTAAATTAGGAGGATGGTTTCTATTTCTTTCGGAACTAGCAGCAATAAAAGCTGCGACTACATCATCTTCTTCATCATCATCTTCTATATTATCATAATCATTAGGAACTTGATTTTCATCCTCATCTACTGATGTATCTTCAACATCATTATCCATATTGTCTGTATCATCACTATCATTTGATAGAGACACATCATCATCACTATGTTCTGAAGGATCAAACTCAATATCTGACTGTTGTTCTTCAACGTAATCATGTTCGTTCATCCAGCTATTTAAACTGTCTGTAATTAAAATAATTATTTCAATAATAAAAAAATTTTGATAATGAAATAAATATTTAAAAATTACTCTAATATTTTACCTAAATTGGAGTCTGATGATGATTCAATATCTGAGGATTGATCAGTATCATTATTCATTTCGTTTCCTTGATCTACTTCATTATCTGATACGGGTAAATCATCAACAGGTTTTTGTATATCAGGTAGACACATTTCACCTTTAAATTAAAAATTTCTAATAAAGTAAATTATATTTATAGGACATAAATATTAAAAATAATAAAAAGAAAATATCATACATTAAAACTAAGATTAAATGTACAAATAATAATATCAAAAATGAAGTAAATTATAAAACATTAAAAAAAATTTGTTTATTAATAGCTAATTCTAGAAAAATTATTCAAATTTGTTTACACTCAAATCTACACACGAGGGTGATTATTTTGACCTATGATCACTTCATAGTGTAATCAATGCTACTGTGATGGCGCGCATAGAAAAGAAGTGCCGAGTTAATTTCGATTGATTACAAATGAATATTTTTTATTTACTATCTTCGGGATAGAGATAACAGGCAGCTAAATATTTAAAATTAATTAAATTAAATAGAAATATGAAACAATCCCTGATGGTCTAAAACTAAAAACATTTTGATGATCAAGAAAGTTTTAGCCTAATGGGATCTATAAAAGAGATAATTTAGAATTTAGCTTCAAATTAAAACTGCACTTTTTATTCAGAATGTGTATTCTCCAAGTTAAACGTGCAATAATTTTTTGATTATAATTTTAATATAACTTAAAACCATAACTGTTGATCAAACTATTCTTCAAATTTGAGTATTTTTCCTTAATAATCATGAACAAGCAAAATTTGTTTTATTCATAAAATTCTAAGTTAACCAGTGAAGTTTTTTTCTCATTAGTTATGCTACTTTCAATGAATTTTTCATATTAACTATACGAAAAAAAATACATTATATTTAATAATATACGTAAATGTTTTTGGAGTGACAGAATCTTGTTTAATTACAAAATTGAGTTGTAATTATGTATTTAATTTGAAGAATATTTACTTTTTAGATACTGTTGCGTTATAATATCGATAGATAGCGCTATTAAAGTGATGGTTAAAGTCTAGTGTTGATACTTTTAGCTTCGATGCGAAGCTGAGAAGGTATTAATTTTACTATGATGTGTTTTTTTATTTTTTTATTTTTTTTTTTTTTTTGTGTCTGTGAACGCTCAATCTCAGCTCTCGCTGGACCGATTTTGATGAACAATATGTCAAAAGATCACAAATCGTATCTAATCGAAGACATTACCCTCAAAAATTGAAAAAAATTCCCTCGTTCCCCGTAAACGGGGGAAATCCCCCAAAAAATTACAAATTTAAAAATCGCTAATTTTCGATATTTTTTCA
>NW_026099576.1:28032078-28032164 GCF_025091365.1 Daktulosphaira vitifoliae
TATAAGGCCATCCTTATCCTAAGCTTCCACTTGACACGATCTCCCACATCTTCTACGCTCAAATCAGCTGTCCTCAAATCACATTC
>NW_026099576.1:28032264-28032725 GCF_025091365.1 Daktulosphaira vitifoliae
GCAATAAGTAATTGCAGTAATAAATAATAAACGAGTTGTTACTAGTAGGTATTTTGACATATGTTAATTATTCTCGGAACGAGTATAATTATTTTATTGCGCAGTATGAGGAAAACAACTTTTTAAAATATAAAAGTATAAAAGGTCAGTATTCGCATTAAATAGTGTATAATAGTGTATAAACGGTTTTTTGATTGGAGAAGTAAAATCAGTGCAACCATATGTATGAGCGCAAAAATTCTTTTAATTTATTTCATTATTAAATCTGCTGTAGCATAAATATTATGAAATTCCGTATATAAACATAATTATTGACATAAATTATTTTAATACATCATTAAATTAAGGTATTAAACCCATAATCCCTTATTTATGACTCAAAATCCCTAAATTAGTCATGAAAATTAAATAATTATCAGTTTTTATAATGTAAATTATTAACTACTTAAATTTGACTTGAG
>NW_026099576.1:28033031-28033321 GCF_025091365.1 Daktulosphaira vitifoliae
TCTTTATCAAAAAAAAAAACGGTAGCACAGTGGGGTCGAGGCACAGTGTGGACGAGGCATAGATGGGACAAGTATAGATGATATCTGACAGTGATTAAAATCACTATCATAAGAAACGCTTCGATGCAAATCTGTAGATAGTGTTTCCTTTAGAGAAATTGGTGAAATATTTTAAAAGCAACATGAACTCTTATTTCTTTAATTATATCCTGATTAGTAGTTCTTTGATTTTAAAATATAATATATGAATAAATACTAATTATAGTTTTTAAATTTAGTATGAAATTGTG
>NW_026099576.1:28034899-28039639 GCF_025091365.1 Daktulosphaira vitifoliae
TGAAGGAATATGTACTTGGACAAAACTTTACTGAGCATCGCATACTGGTGAGGTAGTGAGATATTTTGAAAGAAAGCACCAAATATAACACGAAATAAGATACATGTGATCATTGACAACATTAACAATAACAATTGTTACTGCTCAAGTCAAATTTAAGTAGTTAATAATTTACATTATAAAAACTGATAATTATTTAATTTTCATGACTAATTTAGGGATTTTGAGTCATAAATAAGGGATTATGGGTTTAATACCTTAATTTAATGATGTATTAAAATAATTTATGTCAATAATTATGTTTATATACGGAATTTCATAATATTTATGCTACAGCAGATTTAATAATGAAATAAATTAAAAGAATTTTTGCGCTCATACATATGGTTGCACTGATTTTACTTCTCCAATCAAAAAACCGTTTATACACTATTATACACTATTTAATGCGAATACTGACCTTTTATACTTTTATATTTTAAAAAGTTGTTTTCCTCATACTGCGCAATAAAATAATTATACTCGTTCCGAGAATAATTAACATATGTCAAAATACCTACTAGTAACAACTCGTTTATTATTTATTACTGCAATTACTTATTGCGTTCTTGCCAATAAACGCATTTGCATTAACGAGTGCATTCACCTGCATGTATTAATCATGCTGGATGCTTGCTCAAACCTTCGGTTTCGACGACGACGACACGACGACAGTGTAGTGTACATTCACTGCCACAGGTGGCGGTATGAGCGGAGTGACCGATCAGCCAACTGATGCTCTGGGCGGACGCGCGGATACGGCTGATCGGTCACTCCGCCCATACCGCCACCTGTGGCAGTGAATGTACACTACACTGTCGTCGTGTCGTCGTCGTCGAAACCGAAGGTTTGAGCAAGCATCCAGCATGATTAATACATGCAGGTGAATGCACTCGTTAATGCAAATGCGTTTATTGGCAAGAACGCAATAAGTAATTGCAGTAATAAATAATAAACGAGTTGTTACTAGTAGGTATTTTGACATATGTTAATTATTCTCGGAACGGTTTTCATATAGTCTGTGCTAGTATTTTTAAGCAGCGCGAACAATAGTATCAGCCAATATCAGATTAAATTGTGATTGTATTGATGTTAATACCATTTTCAAAACGTCAATCTGATTAATTCTATATTACATTATTCAAATCTATTTAGGGGGTCTTAAAATATGATAAAAAATCATGTGTCATATTTTGGTATAGTATCATACACTGGTGCTTTTACTCTATTATTATAGAGATTTTTTAATGAAATAATTTTTCCTTTTAAAAAGTTATAATATTAAACAATTTCTAAAAATTGAATGGATAGCGTAATTACTTTACGCTCATGAACTTTCGCTTATGATTGCAACTATTAAAATATAACTATAGCTATATTACAATATCTATTATAACTTAGATTATAATCTAAGTTTAATACGGTTTCAGTCACTGGTTTTATCAATTATATAAAATATACTTAATATGTACATACACTGGTATTATATGTTTACTTATTACAATTAGATATAGAGACACTTGTTAGAATAAAATCCCCAATAAATATTTTCATCGAATGGTAAAAAACGATGTATGAAAAATATATTTAATTTTCATCCATCAAATCCTATCATGTGTGTTTATAGGGGATGGCCTAAAACCCTGAAATTGTCATAAAACTAGTGCTCGAGATAGAATTATACACGATAAAAATGTATACAGAGTGTTCAGTAAATAAGGAAACGAATTTCTATTGTTCTTATTATTTGTAACAATTGATTTTTTTTCTTAATTACTGAACACTCTGTATATGAAACAGGTAATTAATTCTAAGGCTGGTGTGGTCAAAAAGGCTTAGATTGTATGAGGTTTATCTAGGCCTTATAATGAGGGTTGTTATGTTTTAAACACGTTTATTAATATCAGTGTTTTAAACGTGTTAAAACACCAAAATTTCAAAATTTACATTGGTCTTATAGGATTTTTTAAAAGTTTTAATCTATTTACTTATATTATAATCAGGCTTTATTTAAGAAACATGATTTTTACACAACTCTGCTTATTACACGCCTCTACCTTATATTTTTATTTTTAAAAATCGTTTTTCTTTTTAAAAAATACAACGTTTCAATATTAAACATTTTATTTAAACAAGAATTAATTTTAAATCTTAAAAAAGAACTTAAAAATTAAGAAAAAATTAAATGTAAAAAATGTATGTTAAAAACAATTTAATATACTTAATTGTAATAAAATAAACAAAAAAGTATTTTGACGAATAAGGACCCTAAAATCAAGCCATTATTCGTATAAAAGTGTTGTAATTGTTAGTTATAAATTATAGAATTAGACTGCTTTTTTTGTGTTTAATTCTTCTAGCAATGCATACAAATTTTTAACACCAAACAAATAATTTTCATCAATTACTTCACCAGCTGGAATTGTATGAGCGAAATCAACCATTGAAACTTTTACTATTGGACTTTTATCATTCGTTAATGTGTCTGCATCATATGATAAAATTATTGAACTTGAAAAAAAGTGATGATGTTTTTGAACATTGAAGTATTTAATAATGCTCGATAATTGCTCCAATAAACTATTAATAACATTCGAAGATTTTACTGTATCTATGTTCAAGAATTTTCCCAACACTAAAATTGTAAATAAAATATGAATATATTAATCATATTTTTATTATTATAAGAGTTTACTAGTATTTACCTGGCTTATTTTTGTCATAGACTATTGGCCCCCAAAATTGCAAAATAAGGTCCCGACTATTGTCGGGGATATGATTAAGATAACACTAGAGTTTATCATAATTCAAAATATAGGGTTAAATTTAATCGAACATTTTGAAAGTAATTAGATAATGTTTAACCAATACATTGGTTATACATTAGTTTTTGTACAATATTAACCATTATATAAAAATACGTGAATTTTTCTACATTTTTCAAGAGATGGCTTTTATAAGGTTAAATATATTTAATTCGCACAAAATGTTTATCCAAAAATGTTAAAATCATTTGAATGAATAAAATTTATCAAAAAATTATCACTGGTTTCTTTCTAGTAATTTTTCTATCGTATCCAAATTTTTAAATAATTTATTTTATTTATAGAAAAGATTAAATTGTATTTTTTACTTTTCTACCATAAAAAACACAATATTTTAATAATTTAACCTTTGCAATAACTAAGTCTTTTTATTTTTTTTATTATTTTTTAAGACTTTTGATTTATAATAACAAAAACTAACCTCCGTTTACTTCATTTGGCTCCAATGATTTTCCTAAATCTTTATGTGCTTTTTCCGGCGTTTCAGACACTACATTGTTTTTTACAACATAATAATGAATTCCTTGAATACAAATTCCATAAGTTTCTTTACACTTCTTACACTTATTCTGAAAAAAGGGAAAAACTTAATTTTTTACTTCAAAGTAACAAAAGTGCAAACTTTTAAAATAAAACAATGTAACCAGTTATTTCTCAAAATTACTCTTATATCATCATTAACATCATTGTCTCTTTTACTACCAAAAATTACCACCAAATAGCAATTTGAGATTAAAATAAAATTACTCTACAAATAATTTAATTATAGTAACTTGTAATTAAAGTTACTTCCCAGCACTGATAATTTATAGCATGTGCACATTTAGTTTTAAATAGTGTTAAAAGTAGCATAGTTAAATGCAAATAATATGGGATATAAAATGAAGTTGAAATTCTGTTTTACATTTTTCATTGTGTTCCAATATCAAAACATATTTTAGAAAATTTTAAATAAAGTTTCCTTATTTGGTGAAACTCTTAAATGTCTTATTTAAGCTGTTATTTTTTTGGATTTTATAGAAATTTATAGGTTGTTGAGAGCTGAATTTAGAAGCTATAAAAAAACGGCCTCATCTATAATTCATAGTGCTCTTTATTTCAGTGTCACCGGGAGTACATGCATGTAGCACCCTCTTTGATGTGGACTTGAAATTGTTATGATATTGATACAATAATAATGTATTTATATAGTTAAATAAATTATTAAATGTTTATAATAATTAAATTACTTGTTCAATTTCTTTTTTGTAATCTTTACATCCTGGTTGCCAAGTTTGCTTGCCAATTTTTACATCCATAACACAAGGTTTTATCATATCCTTTGTAATATCATCCAAAACTAAGAATGTGGTATCTATTCACGACATAGATGTATGTTGAATAATAAATTAAAAAAAAAAAAAACTTAAAAAAAAAAACCCAGCACAGGGGGGTCGCGGCACAGTGGTGACGTGACATATTTGGATCAAGTATAATGATATCTGACAGTGATTAAAATCACTATCATAAAAAACGCTTCGATGCAAATCTTTAGATAGTGTTTAATTTTAAAAAATAGGTGGATTATTCCAAAAGCAACATGATCTGCTAGTTCGTTATTAATATCCTGATTTAGATAAAGTATATCGAATGAAAGAGGGATTATTAAAAAATATTATTTCTCATAAAAAAATTATGTTGATCCATACACTTTTCAATATGTTATAGCATTATAAAGTTAAAAATAAAAAAATAAAATCGAGAATTTTGACACAATAATAGCATTTAGTAGCCATTTTCACCGTGAAGACAAAATAAAGTCCGAAATTTTTTTTTACCATTATAAAGTATATTACATTAGCTTTAATTTAAGATATATATAAAAGTGTCAGACCTT
>NW_026099576.1:28040096-28042686 GCF_025091365.1 Daktulosphaira vitifoliae
AAAAAAAAAAAAAAAAAAAAAAAAAACACATCTTAGTAAAACCAATACCTTCTCAGCTTCGCATCGAAGCTAAAAAGTGTTATACACACCTATATTATTTATTTTTAAATTTATAAGTCCATAGTAATTTGGAATTAGTTTTTTAAAACACGATAAATCCGACTTATGAATATCTTCATAGAAATTTATTTCATTCATTCCTTTTGCATCAATTCCAGGAGATTTGAGAACATATTTTCCTTTGAACTTTAAAAATCCTTAAAATTATATGTTTTTAATTAATTGAAGCTGTTATAGTAGAAATATTTAAGTAATATTTACAAACCTAAAAATGGTTTTTTCTTGCTAAAAATATGACCTCCAGCCTGATTATTATATTCTGACAACTCTTCAATATTTTCCAAATCAAACATTGTTTTATCCTTACTAAAAGAAGTATAATATTTAAAAACTACAATTTTCCTGATTTAAGCAAAAGCATAAAATTATACTCCCTTAGTTTCATAAAATTAAATTATTTTTCCGAACATCTTAAAATTTATAATCCTAGCTAAGGCTTGTTGGGTATGTTCCTTTATAGTCCTTATATTTGTATGTCAGTTTAATTCGTGGTTTAAAAAAATGTTATGCTTTGTTTTACTTTACATTACTCCCTTGTATATAATATGGCATATAGTGTATATTATACTCTAAATAGTATACACTTTATTTGTATAACTTGTATAAATTATTTGTACACTTTATTTAGACGTACTTTTATGAAGGTACGTTTGAATAAGAATCGGTTATTTTTTATTATTATAATTTAATGATAATCTATTTTTAATTATCGGAATTTATAAATCATCACGCAAAATAATTAGAAAATAAAATTGACTTTATGAAAAATTTAAAAATTTTTAAAAAGGGTCTAAAACTTTATAAAAATCAGAAGACTCAGTCATCAAACGAATTAACAGAAATAATATTTTTTCACATTTATTTATATTTCCTACAAAGAAAATGAGCTTTTTACTTTATTTCTAATAGTTGATAATTAAATTTTTAATTAATAAATTCTAATTATTTAACTAGTAGACCTTGTATTCTTAAAATAGTTTAGTAAATAAATGTATAAATGTATTTGATTAAACATTTTTACGCAATCATAATTCCTGATTAGTAAAAAGTAGTGTTGCCAAGATATTAATTGACCAATGATATTTTGACCAATTATGATCTGGTCAAAATAAAAAATTTGTATATAAATTTAAAATCGTATTATACAACACAGCCTTTTGTCATATTTGGTCGTTAATTTATAAAAATTTTATCTTTAAAAACTAAATTTAAAAAAATTAATTTTATTAAACTTAAATACTTTACATTAAAAATTTTTGAATTATTTTGAGGTTTTTTTTGTATTATCGTTCTTTGATTGTTAACTTCAACGAGAAGTTAAAAAAATTTGGCAAAAGGCCTCTACTATTATTAAGCGCAGGGTAGATAAAAAACTATGAGCTCTCTTTATCATGTTTTGTATTATTTTGCTAAAAATATCTACTCTATTTTAATATTTAAAGAAAAATCTCTTTAAAATAAAATATAAATATTAAAAAAAAATTTAACCAAAAAATATCATGTTTAAGAGGAGTAATAACTTTTTTTTTTAACTTTGGTTTTTTATAATTCTGTAGAAATATATCTATGAGTTAAATTTATTTTGTGTATTTAGAAAGATAACAACTTTTTCAATAAAGTAAAACATATTTCAAGTTTCCAATTATAGATTTTGGTGAGATGTAGTATAATGAAAAGTGAATTTTTTTAAGGAGATAATAGCTAAGTGTGTACCATATTTAGATATTTGGCTATTTTCTCAGCTTGTTATCATAACTTGCTTTAAATTACTTTTAACTGAAATTTTTCTTAGGGTAACTTTTTTAATGTATAAATAAAATAACAATTAAATAAATAACAAAATCTAACATTTGTTTAGTTATTACTGTTTTTATTTTATTTAAAATTAGTAAATTACTAGGCATTTAACCTAGTTAAATTTTCTTTTTACTTAAGTCAAATTTTTTTTTTTTTTTTTTTTTTTTCGGGCTTTTACGAGCCATTTAGACTCTTGGCCGCCAAAACTACTTCCTTCCATCGTTCTCTATCATATGCCTGCTCCAAGTCCACTCCAATTTCTTCTAATAATTCCTTGACGCTGTCCTTCCATCTTTTTCGCGGTCTTCCCCTTGGTCTTTTTCCGCTTACCATATATGTCATTGCTCCTTTCAATATACTTCCATCGGCCCGCCATGCGTGGCCTGCCCATTCTATCCTAGTCCCTCTGGTGAATTGGACCACATCTTCTCTTTTGTAAAGCTGGTACAGTTGGGCGTTTGTTCTTATTTCCCATTTCTGTTCTGTATTGTTGAATACGGGTCCATAAATTTTTCTAAGAACTTTTCTCTCAAATAACNCATTTTTCTAAGAACTTTTCTCTCAAATAACCGTAGTTTTTCATCATCACCTTTCGTTGTTGCCCATGTGGCACATGCATATGTCAATATAGGGCGGATGTAACTAACGTATAGATGTTCTTTTGTCTTCCTTG
>NW_026099576.1:28042786-28072594 GCF_025091365.1 Daktulosphaira vitifoliae
CTAATTACTTAGCACCCCCCTGAGGGTACTTAAGTCAAATTAAGATATTCAATTAACAAAATTCATACTAATTTTCTTGTTTATTCCGTTTTAATATTTAAACACTACCAAATTGTAAAAATTTATTTTATATTAACTTAGAACACAAATATTTTTTATTAACTAAAAACTCTTTTTGGAAGAAAATTTTTAAATATGAAAACTTGTGTGAAAAGCCTGTGTGTTCTTATGCACGTTCTTATGAATGTAAAAGTTCACAGGTAATTAATTAATTACTCATATGATAGTTTGGTTTTTATACAAATAATTTTTACTACTGTAAGGTCATTAGAGTTATTTAAAAAATCTGAAAACACTCAATGTAATTGAATGTCTTAGTTCTCAGAGCACAATAAATAAAACTGTACATTAATGATTATTTTCTTTTATTTACCACTATACTTATCATATTTAAATTAGTACTATTAATAAAGTATTATTTATATTATTAATGAAATACCTGATTTTAGGAGGAACAGTTGATCGCATTATATTCATTTCTAATTTTGTTGCACATATTGTTGAGAAGTGGTAAATCAAACAAAAACTTATATATTTTTTAAAACACATAATGATGAATTAATTTAATGAAACTTGTAAATAAGAGATTTATTACCTCACTTTTAATTGTGCTCAAATCCTAAACATAAACGTCTTTTTATTCAAAATTTTAGAACTATTGCATTGTCAACAACTGAATAAATTAAATATTTGTATGATTGTGTTGACATTATCGTTTGACTGTTTTTCTTCGATTGATCTTTCATTTTTATTGGTTTTATACTTATTTANTCGTTTGACTGTTTTTCTTCGATTGATCTTTCATTTTTATTGGTTTTATACTTATTTATTGTTATTTTTGTTTGAATACTAAAAAAAAAAAGTATTTTTCAAATTAAATTTAAGAAATTCATACAATTTCTTGTATTTAAATTAACAGTTAAAAAATGTTTTTTATGTTACCGTATTATACTAAATTGTAATAAAAATAAGATTTTTTTTATAAAATCCAGTCGATTGATCTTAAAACAATCCGTGCTATTATCATAATTCAATAAATTAAGTTACAGATCTTTAAATATCAATGATATTAGTTTGATCCTACTTATTATTTAATTTGTAACAATAGATCCTGTGTAATACATTTCATTTTATAGATAGAATTATAATTAGGTGTATGATTTCATAAGATTGTAAATTAAAATGTGGTTAGACTTATAATCCTTATATTGGTGAGAAGAGCAGCTATCGAGAAAATCTTGACAGGTCCCAAAAATTAGGAAGTGTTCATAAATATTTTTAGCCTATTATTTTATTTTATTAATGCCTACAGAAATTTAATTTCTATGAAATTTTTTCTTTACTGTGCAACGAATAAATTTTAATAATAATATTAATATACATTGTATATTTAAATTATAAAGTATAATATTAAGATTTATACACAACTTTATCTTAAAATTAAAACTATATTTAGAATGAATAAATAATCACAATATTTAAAACTTAACCTACGTATACATTTAGACTGATTTAAATATCTTTAGACATAAAGTAGTATCGCATATTATGTTATACTATATAAAATCGTAGCTATTTTACAAAAGTTGACGTCAATTTTTTTTATTTTTTAGGCGAACATAAATAAATTTAAGAGTGCAAAAAATGAAAACTGATAAATATTTACATCCTTTTTTATGTGTTAAATTAAACAAATTATTTTAAACTTTGATGTGTAATTGATTGACTTGTGTATTATTTATACAGAGTGATTCGCTTATCCACTTAATTAATCAAAAAATATAAATAATATTAATAACTTTTTATAGTTTCTTTTAGTTTGATGTTTTATGTTTTTCAATCATTTTTTATGTTCATCTCTTATATCTTATATGGGTGTTAACTTTAATTTTTTAAATGACAACGCACATGATAAGCTAGCATATTTATTAGATAATGATCTAATTAAAATAGAGACTGGTCGATATTATCTTTTGAATCAGTACATAGGGAGTTATTAACATCTTTATGTCTAGACAGTAGAATGACCCGGAAATGCCTCTTATCTTTGGAAAATTTTTAAATATTTTTTCCATTAATATTTTAGTTTCGATATGAAGTTAGGAAAGTATTTATTTTATTATGATGTGTTTTTTTGTTATCACATATCCTCTGCTCCTATTGGACTGATTTTTTTCAACGGTAAATCAAAAGATCACAAAATATAATTAGTTGATGCTATTAGCTCCATAGTTTTGAAACATTCCCTTCAGTCCCGGTAATAAAGAAAAATCTCCTAAAACACTGCTGATAAAAATTCACGATAGACTGATAATAATGTAATGGACACTTTTAGTGTAATATTTTGGCTATTGTGCAAAAAAGAATTATTGATATCTTTGAAGTTATTCATTTTACAGTATCGACAAACATATGATATGATTCAGTCAAAGAAAAATGATGCATATATGATTCAATAAATAAATCATTTACACCAAAACTTATGGTACGTGTTGAATTTTTCACAAATAATTTAAACCTGTAGTTTTAAAATATTAGGAGCATATAAACAATTGAGATAAAAAATCCATCTAAAAAATCTACTGTACTGGGTTTTTTTTTTACTGTCGTCACTAAGACTCATGTTCAATAAAAGTATTGAACAAATATTAGCAATAACTAAATCATTGAACCTGAATTATATTTAGTTGAAGACATTATCCTAAAATTTAAAATAATTTAAAAAAAGTATGTCAGATAAAAAGATACTTGTGTATACTAGTATTTATGTAAGAAAAATGATATAAATCCAAACATTTTTTACACAGTTATAACAATATTAAGTTCAAAATGAATTCGAAGATGACGAAATGTCAGATATTGGAGACATAGAAAACTTTGCTGAATAGTTTTTGGCGAATCGCAATTTTTGTCTGACTATTGAAAATATTAATTTGGAAATTCTAAATAAACCTCTTGACCTATATATAAATATAAGTGATGCGGTAGAATTAAATAATAATTTATCTAATGAAATGATNAATTTGGAAATTCTAAATAAACCTCTTGACCTATATATAAATATAAGTGATGCGGTAGAATTAAATAATAATTTATCTAATGATATAGCTACCCAGGAACGAAATTTTTGTCTTGAAAATATTAGTAGTTTTTCAGTTGCTATATTACAGATCAATTCAAATATTTCTAAAAAAATTTAATTAAACAACCTCAGGAACATATTAAATTTTTTTTTCCGTTATAACAATTAAAACGTTAACAATATTATTACGTTATACGTTTAAATAATTGAAACGTTATGGATTTATGTTTTCCGTTTTGTAGTGTTTAAACAATATCAATTTTTTATGTTTTACGTTTTTCGATATTTAAACGTTATTGATAAGTTTTAACCTATTATGAATTACTTGTTATTGCTTGCATGTAAGAATTTTCCTTTGTAGTTTTTACATTGACCATTATTGGGCTGTTTTCACCAACTAATTTTCAACTAATTGGTTATTTATGATGTCAATATTCGTAAGTACGCTACATTTGTTATCAATGGTGGTAAGGCACATTGTTGTGAATTTATAAATACCAATGCCAATTGGCACTAAAAAGCATATCTATTGATTCATAATTGATAATAAACACTCAGTGACTATAATAGCGAAGCCATAAAAAATCAATTAGTTACCTGTATTTGTAAATTTATATATGTATAATAATTCAAAAATTTGAAACTTTAAAGTTTTAATAACATTTACTATTAAATTAAAATCTCAAACATTTTATTAAATTCAAAATTTGTGTTCCCATTAAAAAAAACAAAGTTGACACCCTTCAAGGCATAAGGGATTAACTTAAAAAGTATTACTCAGCTAATAGTATAGTGTATTATGGAAGAAAAAAATGAACTTTTAATTGACGAAAGTGAAATAGAATTCAAAAGTGATACATCATTTTTACATGAATTTTGAAATTTTGATACGCCACGCCAGGTTTTTGAATATTTTGTTACTTATGATATTTTAGAATATGTAATACTTAAGTACTAAATATTTATTGAATCTATTTTTTTAAAATCATTTTTTACCAACAAGAAATGTTAACAGTATGTGGATCAAATGTTATACTTATTTTTTTGTCATTATAAAAGGTTAGGACATTAAATCAAAATAAGTGCCATACAATAAAAAGAAATAACCTAACTATGAATGATTTTTTTTTCAGATTGGCTATTCGTTTTAATTATATTTTTAATAATTACGTTAGTGTTATTATTGAAAATTTTTTTATTACTACAAGTAAAAGTATAATAAGTTTCTCTTTAAAAGATATCTGGGTCTCTAAACGTCACGTCCTTGGTTGTAATCTAACGAGTTATTTGTGCTAATAATAGTTGAGTACCCTTAGTCTTATTACTCTTTTGGATTACGGCGGACTGCTGATTGACATACTCCTTAGCAGTGTTATAAGAGAAAAGGTTTATAGTTGAATCAGTTAGGACCTAAAGGCTTTATTTATTTGTAAAGCTATTAAGTAATACGACAATATGATGATAACAATATTATTAATCATAATTTTAGTTCAACTCATAAGGGTGAATGTTTGTTTCAGTATTATGTTTATGATTTATATATCCCAGTAGAACAAATAACTCAATTTTAAAACATATAAAATAAATTACATAGAGAGCCTTATCAAGGAACTTATTGATTACATCAGTTATGTACTAGTAATAACAGTTGTTCTAGAAAAAATAGGTTGCAGAATAATTTGGCCTTCGTCATTAAAAGACAGTCATTGCGCTATATAGCAAAATTATATACATCATATTAAACATGTACATAGTTTATTTTAATAAAGGTAACATAAATTTGTTTGTAAAGAAATTTAAAAGTCATTGGAATACTATTTCAATTGCTATCTTGTTTTCATTATTAACAAATAAATCACAAATAGTGACTTATAGAAACTTCCAATCTGGTATCATAAATGTTACATCTGGCATTTATTTTATAATAATCATTTATCTGGTTTACTTTTTTTGTTGTACGTCAACTATTTAGTTAATGTAATTAAATATTCAAAAATTTGCAGATGATACAAATATATTTAAATCAATTGTATACTGGCTGATACAATAAGTTTTAAATATGATATAGAAAATTTTACGAATTGGTGTAATAAAAATTAAATTAAATTAAACCTAAAAAAATGTTCTATATATTCTTTTACTTTAAAGAAAATTATAATAATAAATAGTTATATAATTCAGAACAAATTCTAAATACATTACACAAATATTAAAAACTTGGATGTATTATTCAATAGTAAACTATTAATTAAAACACATAAACAATTTTTAAAAAGTAAAGAAATTTTTTATGATAATTTTTTTGAATAAATTATTATTCATGTTTAGATACATTAAAATCAGTTTTTTTCCTTTGTTAAGATCTTGTTTAGAGTATGCATCTAATACATAGTAAAACGATTTAATAATGCAAAATTAAAAGTTAAAAATGATACAACATACTTTTCTATGATATTCATAATTGAAATGTTTATCGAAGAAAATTATTAAAATTTCAGGTTTTAGTGAAATTCAATATTATTGATAAGTAAATTTATACAAATGAATGTCTAAGAGTTTTTATTTTTATGGCGATTTGTTGGATTAATTAGACTGTTCAATCCTAATACAGTTGTATTCAAGGTAAAGAAAGAAAGATGGGTAGAATCTTTTATTAGCTTAAAGCATACCTATTGACAAAAATGTATGGATCATATTATCTATGTAAAAAAAAACGTCAATTGTTCTAGACAACATAGGCTGTAGCATAATATTAACTTATTATTTTAAGGCACTTCTCATACAAAGCTACAAAATAATTAGAATGACTATAAGTGGAAGTATGGTAAACTTTGATTTTTCAAAAGATTTACTTGAAATTCTACATGACCTGAAATTAAGGTTTATTTGACACATAGCTATCACTAAACATAATTTTATTTTCAAGAACATTCAACTTCAGAAAACATATCCAGATAACTATCCAGAAAACATAGGAAACATAATAAATTTATGATAAAAAAAATCATTATAAAAATATTTAGTTAAATAAAGTCAGTCTAAGTTTTCGATGAAATGGAAGGAAACATATTATTGTGTTACTTATGGTTTTACAAAACTTGTACAATCTTTTATTTTTTATACTATTTTTATACTACTAACATTTTATTCTTTCTAATGAGCGTAATGGAAATATAAGCATTTACATTTTAAATAATTATTTAAAATGAGCATAAATAACTATTTTGTAGTTTAATATTTTTGTGTTAGGTTTATTATTACCTCAAATAGTTGATTCAAGTTTTAAACTCAAATCAAACTTTTTCTACACATATATGTTATAACTTAACAAAGCTGAACATGATTGTAAATCCAGTTTCTTAATTAATTTGTCGTTCTCAAAATTTTTGTTTTCGATATAAAATGTTGCGTCAAATCACACAAAGGATAAAATTGACAATTTTTTTTTGGAATTTTAATTGATAATATAAATACATAAACGGCTATTAAATTAAACACTAAGAATTAAAAAAAAAAACAGTACAGTCGGGCAATTAGTTAGAATTAATTAAAGATATCTAACTATTTCATAGTCCTCTAAAATTTTATAAGAATATATAGTTTAATTCTACATAACTTAATTTTTTTTTATGGTAAAAAAATAATATATGTATTATTTCCAGATTTTTAATATATATATAATGTATATTTTTTAAATCCTCATTAAATTTACTGTCATTTGAACAATCATAATTGTTAATCCAACTTAAAAATTAAATTAATAATTAAACGATTTTAATCGAAATAACAGTAGCCAAAACATATGAAATAATTAATTAAAAACGTTCATAATTGTATTTCATATTTTCGATAATTATTGTATGTTAATATGTAATTAATATGTAATATTAATAAGCTAATATAATTAATAAATTATTGTTTCTTTCGTTAACTAAAAATTAATAATTATAATTTGCATTTGAAAATAGTTGGATACGCGTTTATAAATTTAAAAGAAAGAAATAATGATAGCACGTTACTTAAATGATACATTAAATAAGAATTCAATAGACTATCTTATTATAAAAATATCAAGTATAAATGGCTAAGAAAACCTCCTCCTTTAGGAGAGGCCACTATGGCCCTTAATTCAGCCGTTAAAAGCACTAAAAAAAAAAAAAATCAAGAGTAGGTGAAAAAAATTCCATAGTATTATAGTAGTATTATTTATACTTGAAAATTTTTAAGAGGTTTTACATATTTTTTATTTCAATAAATCATTTAAAAACCTAAAAACTATTGATTTAATTTTTGTGTAATGTAGCTGTTATAACTGGTTACATAACTGTCAGTTTTTAATGACCCGTTTAACTATCCCTCATTATTTAACGGTAGATAGAATTTTTAGTAAAGTAAAAAATGTATTTTTTAAAATATAGTAATTCTGCTATATTATATATAATAATATAGTAAAACTTAAACTGTTGTCAAAATTTACAGGTGCCTACAACAAATGTGTAAGTAATTTAAATAAAAGTATATTATTTAGATTATACTATTATTAAAAACAAAATTAATGTGTAAACGTGCAATTTTCACAAATTTTATATCTTACGTTTAAATGTCAATATTTAGCAACAGCGGATAGATTATTTAGCATCGAATAATTTTCAAAACAAAAACAGTTTATAAGTTCTATGTAATTGAGAAAATAAGCAAATAACTCTTTTTCCTCATTTCAGACCAATAAATCTATAAAATTTGAATTTTTTTTAGTAAAATAATCTAAAAGAGATTTATAAAATATTATACTAACAAGGCTTTAGCCAACTTCAGTATAATGCAAAAAAAGTACCTTAAACATAACCACCTATTTTAATTTGTTAGTTAAAAAACACAATTATTTCCAACAAACTTTTTTTTTAAATTATATTTTTAAATTTAAGTTTGATAGCTTAGTAAACTAAAGATTTATAATAATTATTTTTTATAGGGTATTTAAATTTATATAGTACCTATTGTATATTAGGCTTAAAAATACTTTAATTTGACGTAAAATCTTAAAACGAATAGAAATAAAAAAAATAAAAAAAAAAGTTTTCACACATTCATTTTAATAATAATTAAACAACTTATGTTTTATAAGAAAATAAAAAGACAAATTTCAATAATTGATACATTAAAAATTGATTGATATATGAGTAACATTAGTTTCAGATTTGTAAGTTGCCTTAATTTAAATATACTTCTCTAGAAGTTTTTTTGTCTATTCTAGTAAAATGATCGCCAATTTGTTTCAAAGTCTTGCCTTTGGTATTAGGAAGGAAAGTTGCTACAAATATAAAAGTGAGTAAAGCAATTAGTCCATATGTAACGTACACTCCTGGCCCTAACCATATGTTTAAGTATGGATACAATTTAATTGCAGTGAAATTAAACAAGGAAGCGCAACATACAGTAAATGAACTACCCATTCCTGCAACATCGCTTGGGAATACTTCTCCTATCATAGCGTAAGGTATGGGTCTTAAACCTAAACCATTCATTGTTGTATACAAAAATAAACAAGATAATATAACAACATTGACTATTATTGTATTTTTTACATTAAGGTACAAAAAAACACTTAATACTATCATGGAAAATGATACTCCAATGCATGACAAATATAATAATGGTTTGAATCCTTTTTGACTTAATGAAAATGATAGCAATATAATAGAACAAAGGTTAATTAATCCAACTAATAATAATATTAGATAACTGTTCACGGTAATATTCAAGTTTTGCAGTATTTGTATCATATAAGATGTGAACACAAAAGATCCACTCATTTGTTGCAAAAAAAAAAATGTAGTCATTATAAAAATTGGTTTATAGACGTCCGGATCGCGCACTCTTACGTAAAAATACGAGTGTTCAACAGAAGTTTTTACAGCTAATTGAACTTTATTTTCTTGTAATATAGGTTGAGTTATTCGCAAAACTTTTTGTGATAATTCAGCGTCTCCGTTGCGACCCTGTTCGAATAGCCAAAGAGGACTTTCAGGAATAAAAATACAAATGATAAAAAAAGATATAAGTGAAATGACCGCTGCAATGTAGGCGACTGATGTCGCTGGCATCAACAGTCCGAGAAAAAATGTAAGGAACATCCCAAAGTCAAGCATAATTGAAGTCAATATCATAAAACAACCTCTTAGTTCTGTGTAATTTACTGTAATGCATTCTGCGGCATAAACTACAGCAGGATTTATTGACAAGGCTACTGAAATGGCAACTAATAATCGCCCAATGTACAATATTAATAAATTTTTTGGTTGGCTAGCTAAACAGAACCATCCTACAAAACATGGAAAATTTAAGACAAGAAGCGCCGTTTTACGGCCATAACGATCCATCAATGGTCCATTAAGCAAACATCCAATTGGCATTAATACTGACGGAAGACTAGCTGAAAAAATATAATGAAATTTTTGGTTTAATTATCTATTAATTTAAATTGTAACCCGTGATATAAAAGTAGTTACTCAAGTATATTTGTCAAAAATGTGTATTTAAAAATCATATATACCAAACCAAGAGCCTTCACTCATTGTCAATGGTAGTTGATCCAATTCGATCGAAGAATATCCAAAACTCATTCCAGGCGCTATGCATGGCATAGTTACAACAAATGAAAGCCATAACTTGAATATAAAATATAAAATAAAACATTATAAATAAATAATAATAAGTTTTATTATTGAGGTTATTAAGATTTATAAAATATTTTATTTTAATATTTTTTTTATGTTTACAGTAATTTTAAAAAATAACAAAAAAATATTTTGTGGCTACACTAACGATTCAATGCTACTATGGACAAATTTAGTAAGACACTCATTATCTTAGTAAATACTGAGAATTAAAAATTTTAAAAACATAATTCTTTGCATTAACTAAGAACTCATTGAAAAATGAAAATGAATAGTCTATAATACAAAATAATTAACAGTTTATTCGTAAAAGTAAGTATCTAAGTATTTAGAATACTGAAAAATTATTCTAATAATAGTATTATAGATGGCCTTTTCGATTTTGTCGGGCTATTACTTGTTTTCTTTGTGGCACAAGTAATAGCTTTTAAAGTGAACAATAAATATAAATATAAATCAAAATTAATTTTATTAGTATTTAAATTCAAGTATTCGAATACTTCAATAAGATTGAGATTCATACATTATTTTTTAAAAGTTAATAAAAACTGATCAATATACAGGGTGATTTTTTTATCATAACCCACTCAATTACTCGCAGAATAATAATAATTTAAACCTTTTTTTGTTTTATTATCTTTAGTTACACATTATTCTTGAATTTTTAACTATGTAATACTTTTTAAGTTCATCCCTTATGCCTTGGAGGGGGGTCAACTTTGTTTTTTTAAATGGTAACACATATTTTTAATTTAATAAAATGTTTGAGTTTTTAATTTAATAGTAAATGGCATTTGAATTTTTAATATAACTTTATTAGCTTATTAGATATAAACATTTAAAGTTTCAAAATTTTGAGTTAATATACATGTATAATACACATGGGATTGTAAATACAGGTAGCTAATTGGATTTTTATGACATTGCTGTCTCAGTCACGGATTGTTTATTATCAATTATGATTATCAATAGATATACTTTCTGTATTGTCAGTTAGTGTATTTATAAACTCATAACAATGTGCCTTACTACAATTGATAATAACAATGCTGTGTACCTGCTAATATCGATGTTATAAAAAACCAATTAGCTACCTGTATTTGTAATCCCTTGTGTATTATACCTGTATATTAATTCAAAAATTTGAAACTTTAAATGATTATATCTAATAAACGAATAAAGTTATATTAAAAATTCAAATGCCATTTACTATTAAATTAAAAACTCAAACATTTTATTAAATTAAAAATATGTGTTACCATTTAAAAAAACAAAGTTGACCCCCCTCCAAGGCATAAGGAATGAACTTAAAAAGTATTACATAGTTAAAAATTCAAGAATAATGTGTAACTAAAGATAATAAAAAAAAAAAATGTTTAAATTATTATTATTCTGCGAGTAATTGAGTGGGTTATGATAAAAAAATCACTCTGTATATTAATAAATATTTTATCTTATAATTAAAAATTAAGAGAGAACAATCCTAATTTGTTTTCCCCTAAATATAGTTTAAGATCTTTATTCATTTTTTAATAATAAAAATAAAATATATGCATTTTATATTTAAATATTTTTTTGACTATCATTGAAATATTTCATGTCCTGTGAATATTTCATTTTTCCGACTATTTCAAAACAAATAAACGTTAGTCTTTAACTAAAGAGTTCCGTAGAGAGGAGCACTCAAATAATTCTAGAAATTTAATATACAATTTACAAGAATATTAAATTAGTTAAATTAATATAGCTTTCTGCATATTATTTTTTAAATAAATACTTGGGGCAACGTTTTCTAATATATTTTAAGCTATTGGTTTTACTTTTTTGTTGTATACGCGATTACTCCCGTTCTTTATGGACTATCTTAATTAAATCTTCATTTCTTCCAATTCCAAAAATATACAGTTATACAACAGTTTATGATATTTTTGGTTTTCATATTTATTGAAATTAATTTTGAAAACTAGTCTTTTAACACATTTCGTTGATAACACTTCAAATATTTTTTTTGTTAATAACTTATTATTTTTTGAAAATCCAATAATTAACAAAGGTACTGTTTGAGTTTGAAAATAAAATATTTTATTCTTTTTAAATTTTTATTTTATCCCAAATAACTAATTTTTCTTAATTTACATTAAATTAAAGCCAGTACAATGTATTATGAGATTGAAAAACAACAAATATGCGATATGTTGTTTTCTAGGATTTATCGATTAAAAATTATAACATTTTTGGGAGAAAATGGCTTTGTAGTATTTATTTGTATTGTAATAGAATACTCGCATCAATCTAAATTAATTATAAACTAAGTTTATTTAATGTGATTAAGAATATGATATGATTGTAAAATATAATACAATATAGTAGATATAATATGGCGAGTACCAGGACAAGGTCAAGGTCGACGACGTCATCGTGCCCTAACATTACCATGACGTCATCAATCTGTCTCAACATTGCTCTAGGTTTTTGCTAACATTGCCATGACGTCACAAGGGCGAAGACGAATTATGTCCTAAGATAGTCATGAAATCATCAATTGCGGCCTAACATTATGCTGCGCACTCGATGGCCCTCGTACGACGTCAATGCAATGTCTGCGTGTGCGTCATCGTGAGGCCCTTACTACTGTTACCACTACCAGTCTTCGGGGGTACTTGTTAACGTTAGCTCTATTAGGCGTGTCATGGTATTACCACTTTAAAATACATTTGAAACGTAAGTAATATTTTGACTATTCTTAAAAATTATTACGACTAGAGTCCAGATTTGTACATATTTAAACATTTTTAATGGTTATAAGTTAATGTAAATTTGTTGTTGGAATATACAAAGTGTGTCACCATGATTTATTAATTTTTATAGTTAAATTAGTAAATCACGGCGAGACACTATAGTAGCGTAGAGATATCGTATTTATATTATATTTTTAAAATTTTTATTTTATTTCCTTCTTTATTTACATTTATAAATGTATTTAAAATAAAAACGACGTCAAACTGTAGTATATAGTCATTAAAGTAATTAAAGTGTATAATCATGGCAATGTTAAGACATAATTTAAGACCATCTTAGGACAGAATTCGTCATCGCCCTTATGACGTCATGGCAATGTTAGGACACGATAACGTCGTTGTCTTCATTAATTAAGCACCGAGAAGTTTTACGAATGTGATTTCATTTTCTGACAAATATCAATGAATACTCATTTTAAAAAAATGTCTCAACTTCACTAAGCTGGACCTATAGTGTACTCATTTTTACTATTCCATATTTCCACTTTTAAGTACTATTAAGTTTAACGTTTCTACATATTAAACAAAAACATACTAACCATTCGAATAATATTTTTAATTGAATGTATATTATTTTTATCAGATAAGTATTTGCTAAGGAAATTATTCGGTTTACTGCATGATTTCATCTCGTTAAGATTTTCTTTGAAATAATCACCTGTTACAAACAGTAAATATAAAAAATGCTGAATATTCATTAAAAATAATTGCCACGAATATTAATTAATTTATATTAAATTTCAAGTCTAACCTACCTAGATTTTTTTGGTGTTTAGACACGCCAGTTAACGAAATTTTCTAGAACATTAGAGGAGACAAAAAGACAATTTAATGTTTTTTGATAGCTTCAGGAAGCTAAATTTTTAACACGAAGTTGAAACTTGCTAGATTTTCCTAGTTGATTTCTAGTGATACATTTTATAAAAATCGTTCAATTATCTTGCATAGTCTTTTAAAACAAATTATCGAATTTCTTTTTTGACAGATTATGACTGGAAATCTATTTTTGAAATGAGCAAAAGTTAATAAGTTTAGAGATTAATATATTTAATACAATATTCAAAAAACTATATAAAAATCCATCTCATGTTTGATATTTATATTTTGTACATATATGAACAAATTATCAGCAATCAATATTTAAAAAATTGAGTACAAATAATATAAACAATTTATAATTATGTACAATAAAAATTACTCAAAATTAAAAACAATTTAATTTGTTATAATTTTTCAACCAGTCTAGAGATGCGCAGCTAGTCATAGTTTATTAAAATTTAGTAATGTAACTAATTTTTACCTTATAAAATCATTTTATTTTCGCCAGTCAAAATATTCTTTTTATTTTAAACAAACTAAGAATTAAATTTCTTGTGATATCACGCGCAATAGGAAAACTATAAATGCCGAATAATATTTATTTCCTTAAGATTTTATTATATTTATATAAAAAATTAGTTTTATAATCAAAAATTGCCATATTATCAAATCATGACCTTTAGCGATAGCATTGCTCCAAGGCTCTGGCATTGTCTCAATTTCTCCAATTTACAATTTGTAATATTTACATAAAACAAAATAACCTTGAAATATCGATAAAATCAATCATCATATTATAACAAATGTTTAGGTACCCCGCCAAGTATGTTAAAAGTAATTCACAGATATAAAAAATTTTATTTTTGATTATGTACTTCGTATTATTCGTTTAGAAGATTTATTAAATAAAAAAAATTAAGCACAGTATGGATCCAGCGTAGTGGAGTTGAGGCATTTATTTAAAATAGTATTGATTGATATTTGGCAGTGATTAAAATCACTATCGTAAAACGTTTAAATGCGTATTATATATAACAAATTAAAAAAAGTTGTATTTTATTCATAAAAAATTAGATGATTTTTAACTTACAAAGCTAATTGCTTATAGAGGACAAGTCACCAGAATATTTTACTTTTTTAATCATACTATACAATCATATATTTTTAATCGCATTAAACAAGCTTTAATTTGAATTAATTTATATTAATGCGAGTATTCCATTAGTATGCAAAAAATTATTTAATTTACTGTTTTTATTGTAGTAACTCATTTTAATACATGTAATAACTACTGCATATACTCAATAAAAATATATCACCAAAACTGTGTTCCCATGAATAAGATAAATAAAAAAAGAATACATTTTCTTACATAAAATTCAATTATCTTACGCATTCCATAAAAAACCCACGAATAAAATTATGGATGATTCCCGTTTTGTGTTATGTAATCATAATTGATTTATAATGTTTCATGTTTTGTATTATTTAACACTTATACATTTTTTTTACCTTATTTAGAATAAAAACCTTTTTTTTTTTTTTTGATAATTTCGTTACTTTTCACATTATTATTAGCAAGAATTACTAATAGCGTTTTACCTATAGACACAAAATTGAAACTTGGAATTGAAACCTGCGCTCCTCTACAATATCATTAGAGACTTTTTAAAAAGAAAATATATTCATCAAATACGCGGGACTGGGAATAGTTTACAATTTTAATTAAAATTAGTTTTTTGAGACTTAATGGCTCAATATTAATAAAAAAACAACAATTTAAAAACATGATATTGAAATATTTTTGAAGTGAAACTTCTTAATAGAGGGACTAAAAAAAAACAAATTATCGAGTGCCACAGTCGGCTGTAAAGTATATTTTATATTATAATTTAGTACTGTATTTTCGAAAATCAAAGTAATTTTATTTAAAATGTATTAAGTTATTTAATTTCAAATAATTTTGATTGTGCGTAAAAAAATTTTAAAGAACTATTTACCATTAAGAACCATAAAGATGTAGTTTTCCCGCGATATATTCATAAAGGAAAAAAATTCTCATCATCCACGCACTGGTTTTTTGTCTAAGTCTATACACAAAAAAAAAAAAATTTTATTTAAATCTTGATATCTTCTGTAAAAAATCAACCTAGTATAAAACTTCAAAATACACCAAAAAAATTTTCAAAAGAGTGAACAAATTTACTAAAAATATTCAACATTAAATAAGGTTCAATATTTTTTTGAAAATAAACGGAGAAACTTTAATTTTTAGGTAAGGGTGTGTATAATTCACACTCACTTAAATTAAAAATAAAAAATAAATTAGAACAATGATACCTAAAATACTTATGTTTTACAGAACGTTTTAATACTTTAATTTTTTTTTTAATCGCTTTGTCAGCCCATTAAGGGCTTTAGTGGCATCCCCCGAGTATGAGGTTTCTAAACCATTGATACTCCGGGACGGGTTGGTAATTACCGAACTGATCTCTCGTTCGGCAAATGAAGCCGCCCGTGACCGAGTTTCGAACCCGAGGCAGTGCGCGTCAAACACTACCGCGTTACCGACTTGGCCACTCTGTCCCTCTTTGATACTTTATACGATTCAATAAAATAATTAAGTATGATTTCTATATAATGATTGTTTGCATAAAGACTTTCAAAAAGATTTTATCATATTGCTAATTTAGGAGTGCTAAAATTTGTTTACATAAGATTCATCTTAAAGAACCCATTTAAAAAATAATAATAACAGGATAAAATAGCTCTTGTTTTTAATTTTATACAAAATATAAGTAAAATCATTAAAGATTATTTCCACGAATTATTAAAATGTTCTCAAGAGAACTCCTCCAATAGAATTCCTTAAGTCTGAAAGAAAGAATTTTAGTCCAAAAAAACTACGCTCGTCACTAACCTAAAAAATTTAGATAACTATGCATTAAAAATGAAAAATTAAAATTTATTTAAGTTTTAAAATTTTGTAATTGATTTTTAACTTTTTATTATAAAAAATATAGTATATAATATATAACAATAGCTATATATATTTATCTACGTCAAAAGTTTTGTTACTCTGTATATATTATAATATAAAATCTATATAGTAACGAAAAGCATTTTCAGGGTTTTATCTTGAAGGGGGGATATACATAAGACATTTTTTTACGATCTTCAAAAAAAATAAATAAATGCATCTTGCATTATAATTATCTTAATCGTGGGAAGGGTTCTAACTCCATTACCTTCCACCATGAGAGTGCCCTTGATAGTAACAAAGAACTTCATAATACTGTATTAGTTTTTTACACTCTTAACGGACATACGATAAAGTCACAAGTTTAATCAATTAAATCGTACATTTAAGTATGTTTTTTGCATGCTAATATACATAATTCTTTGTGTTATAAGAGTCAATACAAAATCTATAAATCATGCAGGCAGCAAAGATTAGTTAGATTTATGTTAATATACAAGTATTAAAATAGAATGTAGCAACCAATTTCAATTTTACACTTTAGAAACCCTAAATTTTATATATACATTATACATTTCTTAAAATCAACAAGAAATGATCTCCATAGTTAAGGTAGAGGAATATACAATTTTGAAAATAAAATTACAGCAAAATAAATGAAAGAATTAAAAAAAAAATTATTTATAAATTCAGTAGTTATTTAATATAAACCTTCTAATTTTTAAGCCCAGCCTCTTATACAAATTAAATAATCTAACTTACCTTCACCTATGTATTAACAATTTGGTTCGTTATCATTCTAAATCCAGGATCATCTAACAATTTGCAAGGTTGACCATTTATCGTAAGTTACGATAGGTTGGGTTTTTACGATTGGTAACTAATTGTACACAAAAATCCACTAAAGTTTTTTAGTACATGTTTTAATGTTTTTTTGGTTATACGGTAAATGTCCTGCTTTTTGCTATTCAACTTTTTGTCTCTAATACAAATAATCATGAATACATGAAAAATGTTTAAATGATTAATTTGGTTAATAAATATTTTAATAATTAATTATAAACTACTAATGTGAAACACAACAATTACGAAAAGTTAAATACATAACATTATGTAAAATATTGAAAAAATACTAAGTACTGACCTAAACTAAAGAGTTGTTTCCTCCATAGTTATTTTTTTCTTTTTCTTTCAAAAAAAAATTCGTATTGCTCTTTGTGGTTTTCCAAATTATCAGAGTGATTTTTTGCTCTCATAGGATTTGAACAATTTGGAATTTGACATTAACTTTAATTTGTAAATATATTGTAAGTAAATTACACTTGTTCAACAGGTTGGATTTTTTTTCGAACCATATTCGTTGCAAGTTTACAAAAAATAAAAAATAAAATATTCATACTAATTTAAATAATTAAAACACTTAAAAAACATTACATCGTCAACTTCTATATTGAATAATTCATAAAAATGGGCAAATATCAATTCACTGATCACGATTTGCAAGATGTCAGTAAGCGACTTAATTACAATGAAGTAAATTCACATTCCGCTAACACAGTTACAACATAAGAAATCTTAAAATGTAAATTATTATATGGTGTTATTGTTTTAGAGATTTGTTTGTGTTCAGAGCTTATTAAATTAGATTAATTATTAATTGTGTTGCCTTCCATATCTACAATGGTTGGCTTACTTTCATGCATGTGTGTGTTAATGTTTAAAATTGTGTTATTAGAATTTTCTTAATATTTTGTTTTTATTGACAAATTGTTTTCGTTAATGATTAAATTATTAATTTCAATATTATTGGATTCTTTTTTGTTTATGTGTTTAAAAATAGATTTTTTTGAATTGTCTATAGATTAAATTTCTGTAAACTTTATTGTTTTTAAAGGAATATCTGTAAATATTTTATTTGATTGTGTACCTGGAATCCAGTGTGTGTTTTTATCTACAATAAGACTATAAGACTATAGGTGGACGATTACCTAAAGTTTAGGTCCTAAACCATAAATGATTCCAGTTTTATTTGTATCATAAAATAAATATAGTTTAAAAAAACTAAAAAAACACACTTTTAAAGCACATCGAACTAAAAAGTTAAAAATAATGATGAACAAAAAATACTAGTATTATTGTGATAAAAGCGTCGGGCGCTCAATATACGAAAAATATGGCACAAAGCACCCACGCTTTTATCACAATAATACTAGTATTTTTCGTTCATTATTGTTTTAAGCTTATTTTAAAAATTATTTTAAACTTTTTAGTTCGATGTGCTATAAAAGCGTGTTTTTTTAAACTATATTTATTTTTTACTTTTTAGTTTCATGTTATGATAGTAATTACTATCAATATCATGGTTGTAACGGGTAACGGGAAAACAGGGTTCGATTTCGGGGAGGGAGTCTGAGAAACGGCTACCACATCCAAGGAAAGCAGCAGGCGCGTAAATTACCCACTCATGGAACATGGAAGTAGTGACGAAAAATGACGATACAAAAATCATCCCTCGTAATCGGAATGAATACTTTATATCTCTTAATTAGAATAAACCGTGTTAATATATAAATTTTAATAGTAATTATAATATATATATATATATATATATATATACAAATAATGCGACTTAAGTATGTAAACGTATCATGCACTAGGTTTAGCTGTGTTTTGTGGGCGGGCGGGTCGGACTAACGTTATACCTGAGGTATAAACGGCGGTAGGAATATACAGAGTGTTCAGTAAGTCAGGAAACGGGTTTCTATTGTTCTCATTGTTACAAACAATGAAATAGAAACCCGTTTCCTGACTTACTGAACATTCTGTATATAATATTGATGACAAGCACACGGGTACGATAACCAAAAATAAATTTATACAGAGGAATAGTGTTTACGTCGTGTGATGAGCGAGGCGTGGGGTGGGGTGGGGTGAATGCGCTATGACAGTTTAGTCTCAAGGTCATAGACGATGGGATACGCGACATAATAACACGTGCCGCGTGGAGTTACAAACTTACAACATACAACAAACAAACAACATACATGTGAAACTAATATAAGCGTGTTAAAATATATGTGTCATGATTGTAATAATTCACAACAGCTGCTAATTCATCATCACTAAACCAATAATTAGGTAAATCAGATAGTTCTAAAAGTTCTAATACTTCAAATACAGAAGTTACTTTTTCATCTTTCCCAGCATTAAGTGCGTTTATAATAATTATTGAAAAAAATTCGCAATTATTTTCACTATAAATATTTATTCCCTTTTTATAAGAATCAAAAATTTTTAAGCTATCAAAATAATGATTTATTTTGTTTATAATTATTGGCTTTGTCTGATGTATTTTTATCATAAAATTATTTAATTGTGTTTATAACTGAATTATGTTCTTCAGTTTTCCAATCATTAATAATATATTCATTATTTTGATGACATATTAAAATATTAATACTAGTATTTATGAAAATTGAAAAAATCATTGGTTTAATTATAATGCATTATTTTTTATCTAGTCCTGTTGTTATCTAGGCATTGCTATATGTGTGTCATGATGTTTTATCATTTCAATTTTTAAGTTATTTAAAGCCACTTCAATATTTATATATTCTGGCTTTCCAAAATAATAACTTTTTTGTAATTAAAAAATAAATTACTCTACTATTAGCACAAACTGGGATAGCATCACCTATTTGTGGTTTTAATTTGTATGAAGTAGTAGCCATGTTACCATATTTATTGCATATGTCTAATGATATGCAACCTCATTCTAAGGTCAGCTGAAATATAATGTGCGATTGAATAATAAACGTATGCTTTAAGCAAGTCCATTACTTTTTAAGAAAAGTGATAAGTAAATTGATTATAATTGAATTTATTATCAAGAAATCTAGGTATAAAAGTACCTTCATAAAATTTTATTACTTCCTTATCAAAGTCTGTGATACTATTGTGTTGTTCCAAAAAATTATTACCAAGAAATATTTAACAAGATAAGTCTTTTACTACAATTACTTTAATATGATAATCTATTAATTCAATTTTTAAGACAATATTCGTTGTGCCTAAAATATTTAGTGATCTATTGTCAGGGCCACTTATTCTCATATTATGTTGTGATTTGATCTGCTAGTGAGGTATCAAAGTATGTGTTATGCAACATATATTTGTTCCTTTATTAATCGTGATAGGTATTTTAATGTTATTAAATAAAGCATAAAAATGTAAAGCGATTGGCATGTGTTTAGTGTGTGGTATGCTATTGATAATTTTGTGTGCTGGTTTAAAAAGTAAACTGATTTGTTCAGCACTGTCGTTTAATCTAGAACATAGTTTTTTGGAAATTTTTTACACTTTAACCCTTTCACGACTGAAAGGGTTAAAGCTGTATGACCAACTGAATTACAAAGTTGGAATATTATTTGATTATCTTTGAATGAACAATTTACTGAGTCATGAGAATTTCTAAGACATATATTACAACTCAAATTTTTAGAATTTTGAGTTTGTCTATTAAATTTTGATTAAAATTAATATTTTTAGAACGCGCATGATAATTTTGATTATGATTGCTATGATTGATTTTGTATGAGAAATAATTATTTTGAAATTTTTTATTGTTTTGTAAACCATAATCAGTTTTTAAATTATTTTGAAATTTAAATGGTTGAGATTTATAGTTAAATCTATTGTTTTTTGAAATCTAATATTGACTGAAGAAAAATTATTAAATCGAGAGTTTTTTTGATATTGATTCTTTTGTGGTATTAAATTAATATATTTATTAAATTGTTGATTTATGGATAAAATGTCTTCATTTAATTTTTCAATTTCATCATTATCATTAATTTTAATCATTTGATTCATTTTTTCAGTTATTATTTATTGTTTTATTTCAGACGGATTTTTAGCTGTTTCTCCATTTATTCATAAATTTAACCATATTATATTTGTGAATATTTCTTTTTAATTTATTTAAATTATTATTATCAAGAATACTAACATATCTGACAATACTAGGTTTTAGGCCTCTCAAAATATTTCTTACTAATTTATTATCTGACATATTATTATCAATTCTTTTACATAAAGCTTAATATAGGCTACCGTTTGTTCACCGTCTAATTGTTTTCTTTTCTCTAGTAAAATACCTAATATATCGCCTTGAGCAATAGGATCAAATTCTTCTCTAATTCATTCGATGATAATTTTTTTGATTCAATATTATCATAAAAATTTAAGGCTGAGCCTTTTAAAAGTGCAACTAAATATTGGGGTTTATCTTTTTCAGCTCAATTATTTATATTAGCTGCTCTATTAAATGTTTTTAAAAATGAATCTACTTGTTCATTTATATCACCCGAAAAGGTAGTTGGTTTGAAAAATAATTTTTTATTATCCATGATAAAATTGTTATTTATTATCTATGCGTTCTGGTAAGAAATATAGTTCTAGAATTAGGAGCATTATTTTTTATAGATTAATGTCGTGTAGGTTTGGTTTTTATTTATTAAATTTATAAAGACTCTTAGTCTTATAAATTTTAGTAACTCAAAATTAAGCTACTATATTGGGTATATGTAGTGTGTGAGTACGTGTTGACCAAAGTTGGATACTTGGGGATATGGTCAATTTATGAGCAACGAGGTTCTATCGGGGTTATAGAGTCCGAGGATTTAGAACAATAAAGACAAGTAGATATAAAGAAATAAATTTGGATCCTCTTTGTTGAGGAATAAAAAGCTAATTAATTGATAAGCACCTTACAAACAGGAATTAACAAGATACTGAGGCAACGAGGCGGTAATCCGACCTACAAATACCCAGTCGCTCTCCGGCTTGCTAGCTCTCTCTTTGATGTGTAAGCAGAACTGAGCATTTTTTATATTATTTTTAATTACCCCCATCATGGGATGTTTTCGTCAGTGCTTTTAGTGATTTTCAGTTTATTGTATATTAATTTGAAAATAACATGATTATTATTTTAAGGCAAGATGCATAGTATACAATTATTAATTTAACAGGTATATACATATAAAATATTATTAATAATAGTGTAAAACAGTGCATATGTTATGACAGATAAATTAATTATTTGTTTGTAAACAAGTAATATAAAATACAATTTTTCATCGATAAATGTAAGATGTGTAATGCAAAGCATTTGGCATATTACGACAAAATAATACATAAAATTACTAAAAAATCTTTTATTTATAATTTTTCTCAATAAAATTTATTGGCGCTTATTTTTAATTATGCTGATTGTACTTTATCCCTGCCCTAAAAACATTTTACATATATAATTTTTTATTAATTTGGGGAGCTAATTCATTATCTGAGGCGCTATAGAGCTTCTTGTTGCGTTTCTGGCGAGGTCTCCGAAAAATCATGGCTAACTAGTCAAAGACCACAGTTACCCCTCCTCTTTCAACGCTTGGTTTGTTAAACGGACAGTAAAACCAAATATTTAAAAAAATATTTTGCCCTCAAATGAAAAATTTCTATGGACGCCTTTGACAACAAAGTTAATCAATATCAGATATTATCAATAATTGTCACAACTATGCCACAACTGCACTGTGCTGAGTTTTTAAAATTATTTTCAATCTTTTAAATGTTTAAATTGATGATTAAAAATGATTTAAAATTTATAATGAGCTTTTCTCATAAATTTACTGTTAAGTAGTAAGCATATATATAATCTTGATGATTAAAAATGTATCATTTTGTTAGCCAGTGTTATTAAAAGCTGATTGGATAAAGTTTAATGTATTATATGTTGAATTAAGATGCTTGTATAATTTATATAAATATATATATTTTTTTTTAATGCTTTATAAGCCCATTAAGTAGTGGCCTCCCCCAAGGAGGAGGTTTCTAAACCATTGATACTCTGGGACGGGTGGTTAGTCCGTCGCTGGAGAGAGAACTGATCTCTCATTTAGCAAATGAAGCCGCCCCTGACCAAGTTTCCAATCCGAGGCAATGCTCATCAAACATTGCCGCGTTACCGACTCGGCCACACCGTCCCTCATAATTTAGAGATACTAGCATAAATAAGTATATTTAAATGTTTCAAGATGGTAGAAATATTAATAAATATTAGAAAAATATTGGAGAAATGTGATCAACTTGGAGTACTCAAGATTTGACCAAAATTGGATTAGATTCATTACTTTTATACTTGACTATTTGTATTATATTTTGTAAAAAAGGAGAAATCCAAGAAAATATCAGGTTTAGAATTTCAAAATTTTTCTGTTTAAAAATTATTTATTTATGTTGTTTTTATAAATTTAAGTTATTAATACAGATTTCCACTTTTGAGAAAATAAGCCTGAAGTTAAAAATTGATTGAACTTGATGAGTAGTGGTTAAAAATAATCAACATTTAAAATTTTTTTTTATCTGTCAACTTGTTTTTCTCTATATTCTAAAAAAAATTCATTTATTCCTATCATATACAGAGGTTTATCATAAATCACTCGATTACTTGCAAGATATATATAACAATGACAATATAAAAATTTCTTGATTTTTTTTAGTTGCGTATAATTTTTGATTTATCAACCAACAATTATTTTTTAGAATCATTCCTTATAACTTAAAGGGATGTCAACTACATTTTTTTTAATGGCAACATGTATATTCAACTAGTTTATAAAATAGAAAATAATCTAATTAAAAAAATAACTGGTCGATAACAACTTTTGGTGTAATACTTTGGATGTTATTCTCATTTTTATATCTTTGGGACGAAGAATATAGTTGAGAATTGACTATTGATAAAAAACATCACCCATTCCTCACCACCAGTTATTAGTTAATAATAATAACTTCTGAAATACTGGTTCAAAACTTTGGACATCCACAGAAAATTTTCATTTGAGGGCAAAATATTTTTTTAAATATTTGGTTTTATAGTCCGATTAACAGACCAAGCATTAAAGAAGGGGATATCCGAGATCTTCGACTAGTTAACCATGATTTTTCGGAGATCTCGTGAGAGATGTAATAAAAAAAAGTTTCTTAGACATCTCAGAATATGAGTTAACTTCCCAAAAATAAAAAAATATTATTTTTATTTTACGTGTAATCGAGTGGTTTATGATAAATCCACCATTCTGTATATATAACCTGTAATATATGGTAGTTATACACAATTATTATTTTTTTTAGTTAAACAAAGTATTAAAAAATAAGATAATATTAAGTAAAGTTTAACAAGAACATTAATTAATAAATAACTGTTAAACCAGTTTTTTTTTTACTCGAAATAGCAAAATAATGACAAAGATAATTGTGTTCAGTAATTTTGAAATTCAATATCATAATATTTAATCATAATGAATGCAAAAAATAGTTAGCTATTTGGAATACATTTTCTCAAAAAGTAATATTTCTTAATAAAACAGAAATTTTTATAAAATTGCAGTAAAAATAGTTATATTAATTATTGAAGTTTCATAAATTTTAGTTTTTAAAATTGTTTCTTTTAGTTCAATGATTCTCACAATTTTTCAATCGTGAAAATTTTTTTATGTTCATCCCTGTAAACTTTAAATTCTCAGATGGCAACACCCCAAAAAACATTGAGCTAAAAGAAACAAATAAAAAATGTATAATTATTATTTTTATTTTTCGATTAATTAAGTGGTTCATAATAAGTGAAACACTCTGTAACACTTTGGGAAATTTAAGATTATTCATGCTCATAAAATGAAAAAATAAGTTATTGTGTAAATTAGATTAGATGTTGACTAATTCAAATATGTCGTCAGACAAGCAAAACATTTTGTTTTAGCAACTTCATAATTGACGGTATAAAATTTTTATCATGAAAAAATAATAGTGGTCTAATAAATATGTTGACTATACAGATTATATTTTTTATTTTTGAAATTTATATGAGTACGTAAAACATTAATAACACAATAAAAAATATTTCATCTGTGCAATTATATGTGTCCCAATTTCTTATCTAAAATACCAATTTATTTACTCTTGCCACTTGTGTGAAAAATTGTAAATTTAAAAAAAATTGTTTTTACATTTAAAATATTGAAAAATTTTTTTTTTTTTTTGAAAATTAATTTTTTCCCTTTAAGTACATACAATTTTTAAATATTATTATTAATTATTTAGGGAAAATATTAACATTTCTGAAAAAAAAATTGGAGTGCATGATTGTTGTACAAATGTAACAATATAAATTCTATTTGAAAAATTTCAAATAAAAAAACAGACAATTAATTAAACATTAAATGTATCTAAACCAAATACATTAAAAAAATTTATATTGACGTAAAATTGTTTTAGTTGTATATTTAAATTGTAAATATGTAATGTCACACGATTATGTTTTTGATAAAGATCAAGCAGACTTTGACATAAAAATATCACTTAAAATATTTAAGTATTCAAATCTATTAGAAGAATAATTAAAAATGATTATCTGGTTGTATTCAATTAAAATTATTATTTAATAATAAGCATATGCTAATACATACATATCATTAAATTTTTTATTTTATTAAATTGTTTTTTTTAAATTTATTTTTAATTTAAGAAACTATCATACTTATTATTTAAACTGTTAAATAATTGTTTGAATTGATATATTTTTAATATACTTTATACATTTTAAATACTTTGCGCAATTTTGCATCAAACCTACTGTGTCAATATGTTAATTATTATAACAAGTATTTTAGGATATCAAGTTGAGATTTATTAATAATTGATTGACGTTGAAATAATTTCATATTTTTAACATAATAATAAAAGTAATGTGGCATCAAGCAATTTTTTAATTTGAATATTTAAAATTTATATTTTACTATGCTGATTTTTCTATACCAAGCTTATGCTCGATATAGAAAAACATCATAGTAATTATCAAAAAATTATAACATTGAATAAAATTAACTGATTATGGTCAAATTTTCACTCTCAACATTTTAATTAGGTCTAAATAAATTGAAGTTTATTAGCGCTTCCTCATTTATATATTTATAAAAACTTTGAATTTTTATGTGAAAAATATTATTCTTTGATATACATCAAATAAGAGTTGAATTAATTTTGTATAAAAGTTGACTATTGTCATTGAATTAAATTACAAAAAAATTACATAGATTTCAAAATTTTAAATTGAAAACTATATGATAATTAAAACCTAAATATTAAAACAACTATTTTATAGTTAAAGTTTATCGGTGGTTTATATCTAAAAGTAACAAAAGTATATTTTTAATATATATATAATACATAAAGAAAGAATGTTTTCTGTCATGTGTTAAAAATTATGAATGAATCTTATAGAAAAATTTTTAAAATTATCATACTAAATTTTAATTAGGTACTTAGATATAAAGTAATATGCACGTGTAATTAAAGAAAATATTTAGACCACTATAAAAATATTTCATTCAACATACTGAAACATTTCTTATAAAGTGTTATACGAAATACGTATTTCAACTATTTATTTGATCGTCGATCACACAAGCACACGAGCCCAAAATATCAAACTAATAGAAAACATTGAAAGACTGTTTTTAAGCTACCATTGCGATTTTTGCTTAAAAATGCACACCAATGCATTGGTGTATTTCGTTGAAACTAAAATAACTAAAGAAAAGTATTCGATGAATTTATACCAAAAAAATAAAAACCATACTATTTTAACATAAGGGGACGCTTTTGAAATCCCTGGACTTGCGTAATTTCTATAATACATGACTTTGTTCAATGTAAAAATACACAAATCACTAATGTAAGTTTTACCTAGGAATCTTCATCAAATATTAAATGCATGTTTATTCTTATGTACAAATATTTTTAAACATTTTTTAACATTTTCATACTTAATGTTCATTTAAAATATACATTTTCAAAGTGTTGTGAAGTTTTTCAAATAAATTCTCTTTTATTTTACCCTTAAATTATTTTTTTGAAGCCCAAAAAATTACAAAAATGAACATATCGATATGTATTTATCAGTGTCAGACACGTTAAAAAAACTATTAATGCAAACCTTCTAAAAATTAATAAAAAATGTACACAGATCTTTAATTCGTAGGTATACCTTAAATAGTAATCATAATTGACAAAACAATCAATATATTTGTTCAAAAGTTGTTTATATTAGTACCTTTTTAAAACTTTAATTTTGTAAAGTTCAGGAAAAACAACACGTTAACATAAAAATAAAATATTATTACAAGAATTATCTATAAAAGTATAAGAATAATTTTGAGATCGAAATGTATAAGCTACTAAAATTTAAATTATATCCGTTGTAGTTGACGCATCATCATCTCTGGTAAAATCATCACCGATTTGTTGTATAGTTTTGCCTTTAGTATCCGGAAGGAAGTTTATCACAAATATAATGGCAAGCGATGATATAAGACCATACATTATGAATACTCCTGGGCCCAACCATATGAAAAAGTAGGGGTACATTTTGATGGCGATAAAATTGAAAATGGAAGAGCTACAAGTAGCAAAAGAACCGGCTACGCCGGCGACATCGCTTGGAAATACTTCTCCGAGCATAGCAAACGGTATTGGCCGCAAACCAAGTCCGTTCAAGGCTGTGTACAGTAATATCAGAGCTATAACGACTATATTGGTTATTACACCGTCTCTAACGTCAAAATACAGGAACAATCCTAATGATATCATACATAATGATACTCCAGAGCATGATACGAGTGATAATTGCTTGAATCCGTTTTTAGTAAGCAGTAATGACAAAATACTCATGGCGCTGAGGTTAGTAAAACCAACTATTAATGTAATTAAATAGCTATTAACGGTAACTTTCAAGTCTTGCAGTATTTGGATCACGTATGTTGTTACTACAAAAGATCCACTAGTTTGTTGTAAAAATAAAAACGTCGTCATAATAATAATAGGCTTGTAAACGTCGGGATCGCGAACCCTTACGAAAAATTCTGAACGTTGCACAGGCTTTTCCTCGAGTAACTCGACTTTGGGCGCTTGCAGTATAGGTTGAGTGATGCGTAAAACTTTTTGCGATAGTTCAGCATCTCCGCGGCGACCCTGTCCAAATAGCCAAGGGGGACTCTCAGGAATTAAACAACAAATGCCTAACAAAGAAGCTAGAGAAACAAACGCTGCTGTGTAAGCAATAGAATTAACCGGAATCAACATTCCGAGAAAATAGGTAAGGAACATTCCAAAATTTAGCATAATCGATGTCATTATCGTAAAACAACCTCTCAGTCCCGTGTAATTAACCGTAATGCATTCTGCGGCGTATACTGTGGCAGGAGTTGATGACATACCTACTGATAAACCAACAAATAGCTGTCCAATGTAAAAAACAGTTAAATCAACAGGTTGTTGAGCCAAACACAGCCATCCCAAGATTGATGGAAAATTAATAACCATTAACGCTGTTTTTCGTCCTAAACGGTCAATCAATGGTCCGCTAAGTAGGCATCCAATAGGCATAAATATTGATGGAAGGCTTGCTGAAAATATAAATATATTTTTATAACATCGAAAATGATTTAATGAAAAAAAAAATAAGAAAATATTGACTTTGTACATTATAACAATTACAACCCTCAGTAATTGCAACTTTTTTTTTATCAATAATCTTCCTCGATTTCCTGGATCATTATGTTAAATTATTAATCTTATAACAATTACTATTTTTTTTCTATCATTTTAATTTGAAATTATATTATAATTAACTATTTATGTTTTACTAATTGCAGTTTATGTAATGATTTTTAAAAATTATTTTTCGTGTAACTAGTTGGGTTATCAATAGACTAATTTTTTTAGCTATTTCATAAATGTTCAACTATTTTTATCATTGCATGCACCAAATTTAATTATGTCAAAGTTTGATAAGCATATATTTGGGAACAAGGAGGGATATATTTCTCTGAAAAATAAAAACAAAAAAAATAAAAATTGAGGCTTATAAGATTTTATTTTATTTTTTTTTTTTAATTATGTTTATAATATAAATTATATATAATATATATGTTTATAATAAAAATTATGTTTATGAAATTTTTTTTTTTTTAATAATACAGTAATAATTTTAATTACTTCGTTATTCATAATTTATTGTTAAAAATAAATAATAAAAGCTTAAATTTCGTTAATTTTCCTTGTATGTAAACAATAGTGAACAATAGCTCTATAGCTGAAAATAATTGTCTCCTCCAAGACCCCTTGTTAATTACTCTATGGACATCCATATTTATATCAAATTAGTATTAAACATCATTAAAAATCTACTTGTCTATTTTATTTTAGCTTCGATGCGAAGCTGAGAAGGTATTGGTTTTACTATGATGTGTTGTTTTTTTTTTTTTTTTTTTTTTTTTTTTT
>NW_026099576.1:28073908-28076256 GCF_025091365.1 Daktulosphaira vitifoliae
AGATATCATTTACTTGATCCAACTATGCCACGTCACCACTGTGCCGCGACCCCCCTGTGCTGGGTTTTTTAGTAATATCATTCTGATTATAAAACTTTCAAGTTGAAAAATATCAGATGTACTTACGAAAAAGTAAACGCCTTTTTCAAGAAAGAAGGCAACCTAACTTACATAATCAAATGTGTGACTCATTAAAACTTTATAATTATGCATAATAATGACTGTAGACTAATGAATAATATTATAAAATTATAAATACCAAACCAAGAGCCTTCGCTAACTGTCAATGGCAGTTGATCCAATGCGATTGCAGCATACCCAAAACTCATTCCAGGTGCCAAACATGGCATTGTTACAACAAGTGAAAGCCATAGCTAAATAATATACATAAATAAGAAATAATTTATGTAGTAAACTACATTGATGATATAAATTAATAGTGTTATTTCAACAAAAAACTGGGGTTTTTTGTTGAAAAACAAACAAAAAACAAGGGTTTTAAAAGCAAATATGCAATAAAAATTGTACAGGACGAGGAAATTCTGAAATATTTTCCAATAATAGTAATGGTAAGATGCTTTTTGATAGTCAATTATCTTTTTTAATAATCTAAGTATAAAATCCACTTTTATATTAAATACGCAAGAAAATAAAACTTATTCAAAACTCATAAAAAATATTTATTGAAAAATTAGACATTCATTACACTGTTTTTGATTTTCTATTATTATTTCTCTCAATTTCCATTATTCATTAAATATAGTAATTAGGTTATGTAGAGTTATAAATTGTATAATTCTGTAATTAATTATTATTAATTTTGGTGCAACTATTAGAGGTGCTAGGGGATGCTCCAGCATCGCCAGACTTGATTTTAGTTCTAGTACCATCCCTGAATTTTAAGAACAATAGTTTCAATTAAGTAATTTATACATAAAAATTTACGTTCAGCTTTTTTAGTTTTTCTAGTAATTAAATAATTATATTATACTTACCACTCGAATAATATTTTTATTTGATTGTACACTATCTGACTCAGACAAATATTTGCTGAGAATATGACTTGTTTTTCTGCTAGGCTCCATCTTGCTGAAGTTTTCTATGGAATGTATCTGAAATCAAACGTGTCATATTATTAATTATAGAAAATTGGATTTTAAAAAAATAATTAACCAACTATAATATTATAAACAAGCTGTAAAACACTTTATTATTATTATTTTATTTAATTAAAAGTAAAAACACTGTTATATTCTGATAAGAAATGTATTATGGGCATAGGTTTATTTCATGAAACTGATTATCATATACATTAAAGGAACAAATCTGGTGAATAGCTATCTTGAAGGAAAAAAATAGGGGTTGTGGAAAAAAATTTTTTTTACTAAATAATTTTTTTAATAGTATGTCATTTTTTTGATGTTCTTATAGAAGCCTTATCTATATTACGAAAAGTTGCAGACTAAAACAATAAAATATTGATAAGTGGGAAGGATGCCATGTTTTCTTAAGATGGCCTTAATCAAGATTGGTTATAAAAGATCATAAGAACAAATAATGATCATTATTTGTCTAGTGCTGATAATGATACCTTAGTGGTCTAAATACTAATTCGTGGTTTTTTCTAGGAATGTTTTTGTGACTAAGAGTGAAGTATTTTTAAATTTATTTTTTAAACCTATATTAGATTATTTGACATACTTATTGAAATTTAAAAATCGAAATCAAATGTTATAATAGTGCGGTATCTTGAATCTTCTGGTATCTCATACGGATGTAAATTGACGTACAAATTGTAACAGTTGTTCGTGAGTTATTATTATGTAAATCATTAGCAATGATTAATATTAGCTTCGACGTGAAGCTAAGAAAGTATTCATTTTACTTTGATGTGTTTATTTATTTACATTTATTTTCTGTCGCCACTTCTTCTCAATTCTCACTAGACCGATTATTCTCAACGATACGTCAAAAAATCACAAAACGTATCTATTTAAAGACATTACCCACAAAAATTGAGACAATTTCTCTTGTTGACTTTTCGTAAATGGAAAAAATTCGTCCAAAAATTTCGATTATTAAAATAAGTATATTTCGATATTTATTAAACTTTTAGCTTCGATTTGAAGTTGAAAAGTTATTAGTTACCATGATATGCATTTTTTTTGTATTTGTCCATAAAAATTATAAACTCTCATTAAGCCGATTTTAATGCTCATACGTCAAAAGAAACTGAATTTAATCTAGTTAAAGATATCACCTACGAAAATAAAATTAGAAAAATCACTTTTTAGCTTCGATGCGAAGCTGACTAGGTATTAATTTTAGTATGATGTGTTTTTTTTTTT
>NW_026099576.1:28076653-28119055 GCF_025091365.1 Daktulosphaira vitifoliae
GGTGAAAATGGCTACCAAATGCTATTATTGTGTGAAAATTCTCAATTTTATTTTTTACATTTTTAACATTATAATGCTATAACTTATTGAAAAGTGTATTGATCAATATAATTTTTTTATGGGAAATACTATTTTCTAATGATCTCTTTTTTATTCTACATACTTTGTCTTAATCAGGATATTAATAAGGAACTAGCAGTTTATGAAGCTTTTGGAATAATCCACAAATTTTTTAAAATTAAACACAATCTAAAGATTTGCATCGAAGCGTTTATTTTTGATAGTGATTTTCATCACTGTTAGATATCATTATACTTCATCCAACTATACCACGGCACAACTGTGTCGCGACCTCCCTGTGCTGGGTTTGGTTGGATTTTTTTNCCACGTCACCACTGTGCCGCGACCCCCCTGTGCTGGGTTTTTTAAATTAAGAAGAATATGTTAAAATTCAGTAGTTGTTAAAAACAGCAAAAACACAATTTATTTTTGCATTTTAAAATTGTAATATCGTTATAATAATGAATTTTTGTCAAATTTTATTAGAGTATACTAAAGACAATATAAATTTTTTTTTTATGGTATACTTTTTGTGAAAATCCAACGCAAAAGATATGAAAACAACCCACGTATTTGAATTTAATTTACTTTATTGTTGTTGTCTTAAAGTCTTTAATAAATGTAATCATTGTAAAAATAGTGAAATTATTACTCCTATCATTATTGGCTCATAATATTTTATATTGGATGTTAATTATATTGATTATAGTAATAAATATAATTATCAATAGACATTTTCTTTAAAATACGCATTTTTGATATTAACAAATGAAACTTTCCGAGTTAAAAAAAAACATCAGACAAGGCATTTTATTATTGTAAATTGATACTATATTTAAGTGTTCTTTTTTGTGTCATATAATGAATTTCACTTATCAGAAATCAATTATTATTAGTTTTGGAAAATTATTGCATATTTTCAATGCAATCTAATCATATACGCTATTTATACAATGAAAAATATTGGACCAGTACTACTAGCGCTAGTCTGATCCACCATTCAGGGCCACGATTTATGTTTAACGATAACAAACTTGAGTAAAAAACTGTATTGTGGTTAAACTGGTTTTCTGAGACTCTGAAATGATTTGACCTTGTACAGTGTCAAATACTATATACTATTTGTGGTAGACGATATAGTTTTATACAGGTGAACAGTTTAACATAATCATGATCCCCAAAGATCCCGAAACCGCCTGACACTTTAATACGGCCTTCTATAAAGAGTAATTTAAACAGAGTTATTCCTCAATAAATTGCAAAATAATTACAACGTAAAAAAAAAAGTTTGGTTTTTTTAGTTACGTCTCACTCTTATAACTTACAAGGGTGTTTACTCTATTTTTTTAAATAGCAACATACATATTTAACTAGTTATAGAATAGGAAATAATCTAATTGAGAAAATGATGGATTGGTAACAACTTTTGAACCAATATACCAGAAGTTATAACGATTATAAAATATAAATTGGAAGAGATATACAGATAATTAAATGGAGAATACGTATATTATTAAACAATTCTCTGTCGCATTTCTCCCTCCCGGCCATAAAAAAGTTAATGGCTTTCGAAGAACTGATCCAAAAGTTGTTATCAACTCGTTATTTTATGAATTAAACTATTTCTTATTTACTAAACTAGTTATATATGTTATCATTAAAAAAAAATAGAGTTAACAACCTTATAAACTATAAGAGATAATGATAAAAAGTAATTAATCAAGAAAAATACGTAATAAAAAAATTAAAAATTGTTTTAACATTGTATATTTGCGAATAGTGAAGAGATTATTAAAATGGATAATTCTGTATACAGGTCCGGTAAAATGGGCAGGGAGGAGAATGCTCCCAGGTCCATAAACATTTTACAAATTTTACTAGCCTAGTCATGATTAGTAATACACAGTTTTTCTGTTTTTTCTTTTTTAGCTCATCACTTTTTTTTATTTCAGGGATATTTTCTATAAGAGCCTCACTTCAAGAAAAATAAAGGCGCCAATAACGTGTATTTTGATTTATTTTTTAAATCTATTTTTTTTTTTAAGTACTGAACTTATATAAATCGTAAAAAGTCATAATTCGATTTCTAATCAATTTTTTTCAAATCTAGGGTAAAAATTTCAGTTTATGTGAATGAACAAATATACTGATTATAATCTAGGTATTTTCTTAAGGTGTTAATAACTGTACAGTTTACCATATATATGTTATTATAATTAAAAGTATTCCAGAAGTATAACACGAAAATAGTTATTTCCTTGTTGAGATTGAATTATAAATAATCATATTTAATTATTTAATAACAACTTTATTCTTTAGACGTTTAATTTTTTTAAATATACCATTTAACATAAAAATTAGTAACTAATTCTACTTAAAAATAAAATTCTAAAAGTATCAAATCTTAAAACGATAATTAATCATAATTAATATTTACCTTATGAGCGTTTGATCATAATATTTTTTGGGCTGTAGAGGATTATTTTATAATTTTAAATTTTAAGGAAAAAACTGTAATTAAGTAATGTTAAATTTAAAAGTAAACACTACATAATTACTATTCACCAACACACACCCGACAGGCGAGTGTACCTATTGGGTACTATCATCAAGCACATGCATTCTCAGTCGTATACAATCTAGTGTTAAATTAATCATGAGAAGCCGAAAGAAGGGATAGTAATGTAAACTGTTGATAAATACAGGCAATTAAGATTCACACAATATGATTTTGAACAGCATTATCATTATTGTGGTCCATAAGTAGTCACGTGATTGAAATGTAGTTTGTACACAGCCGCCCAAGTGATAATTTGCCATTAGTAAGTATTTTTTTAAGAATTATGTACTTTGGAATTTTATTACTAATTGCTTTATATTAAAATGTATGTATCAAAATTTTTATAAAATTAGAATTTTTATTTTTTTTTACAGAAAAATCGTCTAAATACTTTGTCCTAAGAAACAATTTTTTTATTTTACTCAACATGGATGATAACAAGCACGTGTAGACATGCTTCCATGATTTTTCCTTTAATAATTAAAGATAAAATTATTGAAAATTTATTCATAATTATGAATTTATTAATTTTTAAATAAATTGTTGGCTATTAATTATCATTAGTCACTATTAACTTTTCTTAAAAAATTATTTTCAATGTATCTTAATGTTAACTTAAAACCAGGGCTCGGAACTTGGCATTTGAAAAGCATTTGCTTATTTTTATTGTTTAAATATAATGTATCAGAATGATAAGATGTTTGTCATGTTATTTCAAATGACTATTTGACTATTTCAAATGTGAAATTTCAAAGTGTATTCTTAAGAAGAGGTAACTTGAGCATTTACCTCTGTCTAAATTTTTAGTACATATCAGGGCCTCATAGTGTTATCAAAAACAAATTTTAATAGGTCAAAATTAATATAAGTTAAAAGATTTTTTTTAATAAAAAAAGGTTAATAAAAATGTTTTGACGATTAAAAAAAAAATAACTGTTTTTCTATGATTTTATAATAAAATTCATATTGGCCATCTTGAAAACTCATGTAAACGTTTGATTATTCAATAAAATAATAATGAAATGAAATGTTTCAAAATTATTTTATTTCTTTGGTAGAATTAATTAAATTTTCTCCAACTATTTGTAATATATTATTTACGTTTCAATTTTTAAAAAATTCATAAATGTGATATATTAAAATTCCTAAAATTCAAAGTCATTTTTTTTCTTATAAATGGATTTTTTTTTTTTAATTTTATTAGTTTTCTTTGTGTTAATATTATTAACGATGTATTTATGTATTATGTGAATTGTATAGATTTATAATATATTCAGCAGTTTTTATCATATAAAAAGAAAATTTAGATATTTAAAAATTATTATTTAATTTATTAAATTCCTTATGAATAGATATTTATTGATAATTACAACATAATTAAAGTTTAATTTATTGATCTTCATGTCTAGACATGAATTAAATGTAATTTTGCGATGATTAAATTGTCTGTGGCATTATTGTAAAATATCTATAACTTGTACATTCAATTCTAATGAGCATGTACTGTATTTTACTAAATATAATTTTAGTAAAAAGGGCCTGCTTATATAAGTTGGCAAGGATGTATCTAGAATTTTTTCAGAATAGGCGCAAAAACTTTTTGGACATCAAAATCAATTTTTTTTTTATCCTCCTCTTACATCTTAATTGCTCCCTCATCATATTAAAGAATGCCAAGTTTAAAAAAAATGTAAATTTTTCATAATTATACATTATATTGTTTTTCTATATTTATTTACACTACATCCCCTTATTAATTAAACCCTATTTATAATTTGTTAAAATCAGATTAAAAATTAATTTAATTTATATTAACTTATAGTAATATAATTTATTTATGATCTTATCAAGGGAGGGAATTGGCGGAGTAGCGCCCTTGTTTTATAGACATAATACTCATAGATTAAAGTGTCCATTTTGAAGTTTAGATAAAAATTATCTCACTGAGCTTATTTTTTTAAAATATTGAAGCTGACTAGGTATTAATTTTAGTATGATGTGTTTTTTTTTTTTATCTGTTACTACTTTTTCTCAGCTCTCACTGGACCGATTTCTTTCGACGATATGTCAAAATATCACAAATCATAACTAGTCGAATATATTACCCTCAAAAATTGAAAAAATTTCCTCGTTCCCCGTAAATGGGGGAAATCTCTAAAAAATTTACAAATTTATAAAACGCTAATTTTCGACATTTTTTTAATTTTTTTTTCTGAAACTGCCATAACTTTTTGAAAAATTTATGGATTAATACAATTTTTTTTATATGATGTCTTTACCTTTCATTTGGTATATTTTTTTTTATAAATCTGACCCTTTACCTGCCCACAGGGGAGGATTTAAAATGACAACATTTTCACAAAAAATTAACTATTTCAACTTAACTACTTGAAAATGTTCCGGAAATACTGATACTTTTATATGTATTTTAAATTAAAGCTAATGCAATATACCTTATCATGGAAAAACAAATTTCGGACTATTTTATCTTCACGATGAGAAAGGCTATTTTTGTGTAAATTCTCGATTTTATATTTTACATTTTTTTTTCATTACAATTTTTTATGATAAGTACTATTTGTATACCTCTTTTATTCGACATACTTTTTTATTAAATCGGACCATTTCCCCTTTATACAGGAGTGATTCAAAACTTAAGAATGCGTATAAAAAGTAGAAATTATTCAACTTATTTTTAATTAAAATATATTTATTGATTATTCATACATAACCTACATAATCAAACATAAATATTTGTTATATTAATTAGAAATATTTTATTATTATTTAGGCCATTTGTGAAACTCTAATTACAGATTTGAAATCGGCACAAAAATGGGTTTAAAAAAGTATAATTTGGTCGCAGATGACAATACCTTGTAGACCAGTAAATCTATTTATTAAAAACAAACAATTTTTTTTTAAGTATTGCATCAAGACCTTCAACTTGTATATATGTTTGCTATAAAAGTAATAACTACTTTATAATTTTTTATAAATTCTGCGTAAAAATTACAATTGTAAAATATTAAATATCAATTTCATACTATATTTAATTGCCATAATAAATATTTATTCATTTATTATACTTATAAATCATAAATCTTATAATAAGATATAAATAAGGAAATAGGAGTTCATGTTGTTTTTGGAATAATCTTCGAATTTTTTAAAATTAAACACTGTCTATAGATTTGCATCGAAGTGTTTTTTATGTTAGTGATTTTAATCACTGTTAGATTAAATCTATACTGGATCCAACTATGGCACGTCTCCACTGTGCTGGGGTTTTTTTTTTTGTTCATCACTTTTTCATGAAAGCAATAATTACTTGAAGTAGGGTGGCAACTCAAAATATACCATAAAACCCATAATGTTCTCAATTTTTAGGAATTTATTCTCAAATACATTTAACATTTTACCGACATGAATAATTTAAATGCAAGAATAAATATTATTTCAAAAATTTCATCTTTAGTCATTACGCCATTCTCAAAAACAAAAACCTTATTAAATTCGTACACGTTTGTATTTTATGTAGGTTTATTATTGTGAATTTATTTAAAATTACTAAAATTTACATCGAGGTATTAAACCCATCGTACCGACTTTTTCTATTGATTTATTTATGAATAATTACATTGGTTATAAACTTAGCCGCGGCTTGAAACAGTAAAAATAAATTAAATAAAACAAATTTAAAATTATTAGTAATCATAAACAATATATAAATAAAGTGTACAAGTAATTATTATAAATAATTTTTTTTTTAATTATCTAACAGAAATTGAACAACAAATAAAAAGATTATGAATTCATTAAGAATTAGTCATGATGTATATGCGTGCAAGAAAATAAAGAATTTTTTTCAACATTTATTTGTGACCTCACGACGATAAAAAATTTGACTTGAAAAAGTTATAATTTACTGAATTCAATATCTGTTAACTCAATATCTATAATTAAAATTGATCCGTCTCTAAGTACCATCAGTATTTATTTTATTATTATAAATTGTTTATTATATTCATTTTATAAACTATTTACCTTTTGCTTTTCTTTTTTATTGAACTGTTTAATAATTTATTAATTAAATGTATCATAATTATTTTATGAACTTCCTGCTTAACGCAGGAAATTCAAATAATTTATTTTTAATTATATACTTGCATAGTTTACATAATATATTAACAATTTTAAACAAAAAAAATATTTTTTAATCGATTCTTAATCGGTCTGTTGGTGTTCTAAATAAAGAATTATTTACTGTATAAATGTTATATATTAGAATAGTTTAAAATATCAAGAATGATTTATTACATTTTACTAAATAAGTTTGTTTCCACATTCATACGCTAACATCTAACACCAAATAATAACTTAAGACTTAAATCTTTATACTCAAGAGTAAGGTTATAGTATACAAATGTATCATTTCTTGTAGGAAATTAAGAAATTTATAGATATGTTCTTATTATTATTTGTTCAATAATAAATCTTGTCTTTTTTATAATCTAGTAAAAATAGACCACAACAATTTTTAATAGGAACTAAATTTTATGTCATACATTATCCACGTGCAATTAATTATTTACTCAGCGTGTCTATCGATCAGTAATCATATGCGTGCAATGCAGTTGGGTCAAAATTTAAAATGTCGACCCTTGCACTATTCTACTTAAATAAATATATTATAATCACGATCATTACTTCATTATAATTGAAAGTATAGCTTTTAATAAATTCCATAATGCTTGGAAAATCTTCAAGTTATCTGAATAAACATCTAAAAGATTCGTTGAGTAGATTGTGAATTTATACATTTATAATAGCTCTAAGATTTTACCTCTATGCCTATGTAAGGGGGCATCTTCTTGAACTACCGTCGCCAATAAAATAACAAGGAATAAATTTTTTGAATATTGAAAGTGGTGAAAAAATGATTTTTGACATGTAATAAATAAAAATGTTTGAAAAGTTTTTTAATCCGCCTCTGATGCCACTGGATTGTAACCCTAAAATCTCCTTTTAACACCCCTACAGAGCCTTTTTCGGACACATTGTCAAATGTTTACAAGTTTATTTTGAAATGTTAAGCTTCTCTATAAGAGAGGCGAACTAATAAAACGAAAAATGCACCTTTCCTTTGTTTTGAGAACCTGGGGAAATACTCCAACGAGATCAGATGTGAGGAATTTTATGAAATGAATTGTGTATTGCAATTATAATATATAAAACCAAATCTAAATAAATGTTGTTTGTTTTGACACCTACATAGTTTCATAAAAACAATTATTACTTGAATTAAATAAACAATACAATAGTAAATCTATGACCTATGAATAAAAGTTCAACTTTGAACTGTTATAATGTTCTAGACTAAATTAATTTATGTAAGATTTTAAATAATTAGTTCTTTAAATATATTTCATCTTTGGACGTTTCACATTAATGTTTTTTTCATACAGTGTGATTTATTTTAGATTTACAATCTACTTAATATGTAAAAACTTAAATATCGTTATTAAAAGAAAAACTAAGAACACTTCCTACGTGTTCTATAAACACGATATAAATTATTTGGAAGTATTTTTACCATATGATGGACAAATTTGGTTAACTATCCTTGGAATAATTATTATAAGCTTCACAGAAAATAAGTTAAGTAATCTAATAACACTTTTTAGTAATGGAGTCAATTTGTTTTTATTAAACTAAGCGTATATTTTATGTTTCTCAAAAATTGATAAATGTAAAAAAAAACATAAAATTATATTAAGTACGTTCTTTATATTTCTTTATTTTTCTACAATCTATACTAATGCTGTATTTGTTGTAAAAACTAAGATAAATTAAAATATCGTAATAAAATAGTACTTATTTTGAATGATAGAAGAAATATACATCCTCTAAAAGTTCAATTATTTAATTTTAGTTTTAGTAGAAATATTTATTTAGTTTTGACCGAGAACAAATTTTTTTTATGATAATAGCTTATTAAACATTTTCAATATTTTGAGACTTAGAATTAACTTTTACAGTTTTGGACTACGTTTAAAATACAATTTTTTTTATTTATCTATAAAATATATGTGATATAATTAAAAAAAAAAAATTATAATTTTTATCGTAATAGGTTCAAATTATTTTCATTATATTGATCGATGTTAACACACATCTAAAATTAATACAAAAAATGTCACATAAAAGCTGAATTGTTTGAAATATGACCCACGTGCCAATAGAATTTCCAGGAATCCTAAAATGAGATTTAAAATTATTGCGAATAATGTATTGCTTTCATACAACTGTCAATCGTTAAGTGTATTATATTACTTCATAGTTTTTCTACACATTTTGGAATAAACTGGTCGTTTTTATTGAATATAATTATGTCTAGACATATAAAGTCTAATATGGCCCATCTAATATACAATATTATTTTAATTCAGTTATAGTTATAGTTCAGTCTTATAGTAAATATTTAAAACCGTATTTTTAAAGAATTACCTTTGTGTTAATAACAATATTACATTTATGAGTCTTTGTACATTATGTTGGATAAAATAAAGTTTGGAAAATATTACCAACATAATCATCTAGCACTACTTCTTTATCATCAACGAAAGACATTTGTTTTCAATCTGCCTGTAAATAATTTTTCTTTTAAAATAAATAATATAATAAAAATAAGCACATATGCTTTTTAGGAGAGATAGAAAATTATTTTGTTTTGTGTAACAAATAGGTATATATATATATATATATAGATAGGTATATATATATAGATAGGTGTTTATTTTTTATTATAAAATTTAACGTTACTTATAAAATATTTATCGATGTAAAATAATATGCTAATAACAACTTGTTTAATCAATAATGTCACTTAGGCTAAATAAACTAATGGCTTTTACTTAACATTATAAGAGAAAGCTTATTCAAATATAACAATCAGTCATCATTTAATTACCCTATATGCAAGACAATATTTTTTTCGATTAAATAAATGTTTCGACATCCACAAAGATAATTTATTACAATTTTGGAAAAATAAAAAAATTGAATTCCCATGCCTGTCCAAATTAGCAAGACAAATATTGGTTATTCCGACTAGTAGTGCAAGTAGTGAAAGGTCATTCAGTACTGCTGGAATGGTAATAGAAGAACGAATGAGTTGTTTAAACGGTTCTATAGTTGATTATATATTATTTTTTTTACAATTATTACTAAACTTAAGTTTAATAGCACAATATACAATAATATTTCAAGTATAATATACATTTTTCTAATTTGTTTTATTATATAACAGTAAAAGTATTTATTTTATATAATTAAAATATTTTATTATGTTTTGTTTTCTCTATTTAAATAGTAAATAATAATTTAATTTAATTTTTTATATTGAGCAATAAAGTAACTTATGACATCATGATTTTACAGATAATTTAATTTTTGAGTAAACTTTTATTTATATTTGTGAATAATAATATTGCTTTAAATCTAGGACCATTCGATCGTTGTATTCCGTAGCGATATGTGCGTGTTCTATTGTTTTCTGTTATTTTATTTTTCTCTAACCTTAATAATTGTGCTATTATCTCAAAATTAATACCATTCGATCCGTTTTGTTACACTGATGCTTTATCTACCATCTTTGGAAGTTGCTGTTTGATCCAAATCCTTCACTGACTACAATTTGGTAATCTTAATATACTTATTACTAACATCAAATCATAATAACTATCAATTATCTCTCGGAACTCCCCGGTCTTGCCGGCGGTCGTTCCTATCTTATCTCATTCAATGTCTATCCCCATAAAACCGCTATCGGTCAGTTCACAAATTAAATCTAAACAAACATCCAAAAATAAAAATAATTCAAATATTAACACTGCGAATCGCACACAGAGCGTTTCTAATCTATCAAACACTTCTAACGATGTTTTTTCGGATGATGAAACTCTTTTGGGTTTTCAAACAGTGAAAAATAACTATAAACGTAATCTTTCGTCAACCAGTTCTACTGAAAAATCCGAAATGAAGAAATCCAAAATGAAGAAATCCAAACCCATCTTTGTAAGCACCAACAGGTTCAACTTGCTACATTCTCATGATACAGAAAAATCTATTGAAACGAATGATACATCAAATATAAATTCTAATAATACTGATATTCAAATAAATCATACCCCGCCACCTCCTCCAATATTCGTTCGTAATGTTGCTGATTTTATTGAATTGCGAAATCAATTAATAAAACTGATCGATTCTCAAAACTTTAGCTTTAAATCATCTGCTAATAACCTAAAAATTAGAACTACTAACTCTGACTCGTACAGAAAAGTCATCAACTATTTAAAAACCAGTGATGCAGAATATCACACATATCAAGCCCGTGAACAAAAAGCCTTTCGTATCGTTATACGTAACTTGCATCCCTCTACACCAACTACTGAAGTTGGCGCTACCATCGAAGAGTTAGGCTACTCTGTCCGCCAAGTTACAAATATTATTCATAAAAATACCAAACACCCCCTTCCAATATTTTTTGTGGATCTTGACCCGCCCAAATCAACAGTAAATTATTCAAATTAACTTCGTTGCTCCATACCAAAATATAGGTAGAAGAGCCTCACAAACATCGTGAAATTATTCAATGTTCAAATTGTCAAGAATACGGTCATTCAAAAGGATATTGTGCTCATCCTCCTAGATGTGTTCGTTGCCCAGACTTCCATCCCACTTCACAGTGTACTAAATCAAAAGATACCCCTCCTACTTGTGCTCTTTGTAAAGGTAACCACACAGTAAACTACCGTGGTTGCTCAGTACACAAAAACTTACAACGGTCAAATCTAACAAACCCCTTAAAAATATTAACACTATTGTAAAAAATCAGGAGTTGCGATCCAATGATGGGCTCACTCTATCCCTCCTAACATCTCAGACAATAAAATCTTTCCTAATCTTACTCAAAATACCCAAATCCATAGTTTTTTAAGTAAAGTCGATTCTCAAATAAACTCACCAGAAAATTCATCTAACAACCAATTATCCTCTTTTTTAATAGAGTTCAAGCAACTCATTTACCCCTTAATTCAATTACTTACCACTGTAATTAACAAATTAATTCCAAATAATGACAAATAATCAAACTAATAATAAGTCTCTTAATATCATTCTTTGGAATGCTAATGGTCTTAAACAAAAAGAATTTGAATTTTTAAACTTTCTTATAGATAATAAAATTGATATAGCTCTAGTCACTGAAACACACTACACAGATAACTCCAAACATTTTTTTCCTGGTTACAATATTTACAAAACAAACCATCCAGATGGTACGGCACATGCGGGTTCTGCAATTCTCATCTCATCCTTAATACAACACCACCTTCTACCAAGTGTACTATTACAGACTGTCCAAGCAACAAATATCTCAATTTCAATAAATCATAATCCTATAATTATTTCAGCAATATACTGTCCTCTTCGACCAAACATTTCTCAGCCCCACTTAGAGCAGCTTATTTCCTCATTAGGACGCAAGTTCATCGTTGGGGGAGATTTTAATGCCAAGCACCCATTATGGAGTAGTCGCGTTGAAAACCCTAGAGGGAGGCTATTTTACAATTCTATTCTATCTTACGATTTTTCAACTATTTCACCTCCTGGTCCTACTTACTGGCCAACTATAATAGAATAGACTACCTGACTTACTTGATTTTTTTATATCATCAATCCCGAATCATATAGATCACTCTATTCATAATATATGTGACCTATCATCTGATCATAAAACCGCTTTGTTAAAGATTGAAGAATTTCCAACACAATCTCTTCCTCGCCCCTCCCTTTCCAAAGGACCTGTAAATTGGAATAAATTTTCCTCAACCTTAGAAAATAGTACAAACTTAAAAATCCCTCTAAAGTCTTGCAACGAAATTGACTCCGCAGCCCAACAATTAGTCAGCTCAATTCAATCAGCTGTACATGAATGTTCTTATGATTCCACTCAAAATTCCAATTCAAAATTAAAATCTTTTCTTTTACCTTCCAATATAAAAATACTAATTGCTAAAAAACGTAGGGCCTGCGCCCGTTGGCAAAGAACTAGACTTCCCTCAGACAAGTCTACTTTCAATAAACTATCTAACTCCTTAAAAAAAATAATTAAAAAATATAAAAACAACCTCTTTGACACGAAATTCAAATGCCTCAACTCTCAGGACGGTTCATTATGGAAAACCACTAAAAATATGCTTAAACTGAAAGATTTTTCCTGTCCTATTAAAAAAATAGATGATTCGCTTGCCTTATCTGATCTTGACAAATCCAATCTTTTTGGAGAACACCTTTCGAATATTTTCACACCTCACCTTGATATTATTTCTAGCAATTCTCAATTAATCAAAATAAATAATTTTTTAGATTCTCCACTACCTATGTCTCTCCCTACTAAACATGTCTCTCCAAATGAAATTGTAAATGTGATTCAAAAATTAAAGTCCAATAAATCACCTGGGCATGACTTGATAACAAATAAGATTTTAAAACATCTCCCTAAAAAAACAATTATTTTAATAAACTTTCATATCTAACTCCATGTTAAGACTTTCGTATTTCCCTACCATTTGGTAACAGTCCATTATTATTCTTATTCTCAAACCGGGCAAACCCCCCAATATAGCAATCTCATATAGACCAATTAGTCTGCTTCCAGTGCTTGGTAAGCTATTTGAGAAAATCATTTTGAAAAGATTAAGACCAATCTTAGAATCTCATAAAGTAATACCCAACGCTCAATTCGGGTTCCGTTCAAATCATTCCACTATACAACAAATACACAGGCTAGTCGATATAATATCATCATCCTTTGAAAATAAAGAATATTGTCCGGGAGTCTTTCTCGATGTGGCTCAGGCCTTTGATAGGGTTTGGCATCCTAGCCTACTCTATAAAATTAAATCATTCCTCCCTGCTCCCCTATACCTTCTTATTCGCTCGTACCTAGAAAACAGAACCTTTAAAGTTCGTTATGGTAATTCTTATTCCTCTCTTTTTTCCATCCTAGCAGGAGATCCACAAGGTTGGTTTCCCCCGATTTATACAATATTTTCACTTCAGACATCTCCAAACTCAAAACACCTCTTTGGCTACCTACGCTGATGATACAGCCATTTTATCTTCCAATAAAGACCCAATCGCAGCTTATAATGCTCTTCAACTCCACCTCGACTTTATAAATAAATGGTCCACAAATTGACAAATTAAAATCAATGCAGACAAATCAGTAAATGTTCCTTTCACTCTCAATAAAAAAAATATGCCTGTTCTTTCCTTCCAAGGAGTTCCTATCCCTTCTTCGACTCAAGTCAAATATCTTGGTATTACACTTGATAAAAGATTAACCTGGGGTACTCATCTCAAATCCAAAAGAAAGCTATTAAACATTAGACCCACTTATTACGTCTTGTATTAAAATCAAAACTTCCTGTACATGACAAAATACACATTTATAAGTCAATAATAAGACCAATTTGGTCTTACGGAGCCCAAATATGGGGTTGTGCCAAAACATTGCAGTTTAAAACAATTGAAGCCTTCCAAGCAATTTCCCTTCGTACAATCACGTCCGCTCCTTGGTATGTCTCCAATCTTACCCTACATAAAGATTTAAACATTGAACCAGTCGATATTTTAGTTAAATTATGCTACAAAAAGTTTCACTCTAAATTACTTCTACATCCAAATCCATTAATTGCTAACCAACATACAGTTACAATTCCGGACAACCCTCCTCGCCGTCTAAAAAGACGCTGGTGCCATGTCCTTTTAAATTAATATTGTGATGGCTAAATAACCAATTCAAGTCAAAAGAGTCCCATCACTGGATAGTTTCCCTTTTTTCCGTTTTTAAGTCAAATGTGTTATATTCTATTGTTCACCTATTTGCTTATTGTATCTTTTCTTATGTACAGATTGTAAATTTTATTATTTTATAAATAAAAATAAAAAAAAAAAATCTAGGACCACATATAAAAAAAAAGTATTCTATAAATGTATAATGTCTAAAGATTTTAATAAGTAAAGTTACAGTAAATTTCAATTAGGCATTGTTTAGCCAGGTATACAATTTTCGTTTTTTGCTATAATCCGGTCAAGTCTTGAAGTTTATTTGAATTAATGTTTGATTCAGTATGGTTTACATTTTTGTTGTATCTGCTTTAATTTAGTCTGGACAGAATTTTAGAATTCAATAATCCAGTTCGTTTTGGATTGGAATTGTATTTTATTTTATAATTCGGTTAGGTTCGTTCTGGAATTTTTTTTTATTTCATAGATAGGTTCGGTTCGGTCTGGAGAAATTTTGAATTTAATAGTCCCAGTCTATATTTAATAGTCTAATTTTAATTTTATATAATAGTGCGGTCTGGTATTTTTTTTAGTTTACCAGAACAGTTTGGTCCGGTCCTTGAAAATTCAGACCATGTAGAGATTTAATAAGTACCTTTCCTTAAGTTGTGTTTAATTATGAATAAATGGTATACAATATATTTTCATCAGAGTCAAATATATACTTTTCTAAACTCGATTTCAAATCTGCATTTAGATTTTTTCTATCACCTTTTTTTTAAGATTATTACTTATTAGTGAAAAACGAGTACTTACATATAAAAAATTACATAATAAAAGACGCAGTATTTCCGGATACATTATCAAAAGTTGGAAAAGTATTACTTTTTACTTGAATATTGCAAGATTTGAACCCTGTGTAAAGGCAAATGGTCCGATTTAAATGTCAAATGAAAGAGGTATGTATAAAACTAATTAGAAAAGAAAATTTTTAATTGATCCATACATTTTTCAAAAAGTTATAGCAATTTATAGTTGAAAATATAAAATCGAAAATCGCACATTTTATCACAAAAATACCATGTTTTTTAACAAATGGTTGCCATTTATTCATAGAAGATAAGCCGTCAGAAAAAAATTTTATTTTTAAATTATAGTACGTAACATAAGCTGTAATTTAACATGTGTTTAAAGTACGCAGTATTTCCGGATCACATCTTAAAAACTTAGGTTTAAAAAGTTAAATTATTGTGTGAAAATTTTCAATTTTTGAGGTTTATATCTTCACCTAGATACTAATTGTAATCATTTAAAGTATCATTGGAAAAAATAGGTCAAATGAGAGCTGAGAAAATAAACCACATAGTTAATTAATTTTAATATGAATAAGAAATTGCTACTTATGAGGGGAGACTATGGTGATGAAGTTCTTGATATTTATTGTTATTAGTTCAAGTTATTGAACCAAAATGAGATAAACGAGTTGACAATTTTTTTCTAATTCAAAAATAATTTAAAAAAAAAATGCAAAAAATGTAATTGTACTTTTTTGTTTTTGTGACTATTTAAGCCGTGACCGGATTTGTTTTTTTTTATTTTCAGTTACAAAATTGTTTATAACGGACATTTAAACTTATTTTTGCTTTTTATGGGTTATTAATAAACGGACTACCACTTCTTTGACACCTCAGCTAACTATGCTGATTACATTTATTTTGGTTTTGTTATTCTCTTGTGAAAACTATATTCTTTTGACCTGTTAGTTGGTGTTTACCTCGCCATAACACCTGTTTACGTTATAAAGTATATTACATAATCTTTAATTTAAAGTATATATAAATGTGTCAGAGTTTCCAGAACACTTTCAAAAGTTAAGTTGAAAAAGTTCTACTTTCTACATGAATTTTTTTAGTTTTTAACCCCCGCCCATGTATAATGGTCCGATTCATAAAAAAGTATGTCGAATAATATAGGTATATAAATTTTATTTCTCATAAAGAATTGTATTGATCTATACATTTTTCGAAAAGTTATACAGATATAAAGTTAAAAAACTCAGTACAGTGGGAATGTGGCATAGTTGGGTCAAGTATAATTATATCTGACAGTAATATATTTCCATTTTTGAGGGTAATGTCTTTGACTAGATACGATTTGTGATCTTTTGATGTATTGTTAAAAAAAATCGGTCCAGTGAGAGCTGAGAAAAAGTGGTAACAGACACAAAAAAAAAAACATCATTGTAAAACCAATACCTTCTTAGCTTCGCATCATAGCTAAAAAAATATACTACAATATTTTATAAAAAAATAAAAATTTATAAAAAAAATACAATATTACAAAAAAATGTACAATACAACCACAATAAAAAAATAAGCTGCATAATTAGAATTACTGAATTAGAAATGTTAAATAATATTTAATAACAGATAAATTCTTCAATATTTTAGGCACAAATAAACAGAATTCAAGATGTGATCAATGTCTTGGTCATGGAACAAAGGTAAATTTAATTTCTCAAAATATTTATTTATACCCCAATCACGGAGTTGCAATCGACCTTTTTGATTATTGCATGTCAGAGACCACACAATCAAACCAATATCTCTGTAGTGTTGAGCACTAAGATTTCTAGTTTCTAAAATATCTTTTATTCCCATCCAAACAACTCCTATAAAATAATGTATTTAAATTAATATTTATCTACTTGGAAATTGACTTATTTCTTTCATATACTTGATGTTAAAAGGGCCACTTTGTTTTGTGAGTTAAAACTTAAATTTCTTAATATTGCCAAACTGTCATGTTCATAAGGCGTTTTAAATAGACTAACCAGAATATCTAATATATCATTTACCTAAAAGAAAAGATGATTTCATATATTTTATTAAATTTTAGTATGATTTTATTATGTCTTTTACTTTTAGAATGGATATTTGTCCATCTGAATAGTAAGTAAATGCTTGTAATATTTTAAGCCATTTTTCTTCTAATTCAAAATTTTGTTTATATTTTTCTTTAGGATCAAGCATTGGTATTATGTTTGAAAACAGTTTATTCTATAAAAAATTACAAGTATTGTTAATATAGAAAACAATTTAAATTTAAATTTAATATACTTTTATTAAAATAGAACGACAATCTTGTGACTGAAAAGAATTCAGTATAAACAACATAATAACATTTAAAATATTTGAAGGTAAAATAGTATTTTCGATCAGTGAGATTATCTCATGAAATAATGAATTAGAACATCTTGTTTTTATGTCTACCCCAGTAGTACAACTTGTTCTTGTCATTGAACTACAAGCTGAAAAAAAAAACTAAATTTAAACTTAATAAGTATATATTTTTAAATAATATATATACATATATTAAATTAAATATATATATAAGGTAGTATACAATATTTAGGTAAATTAAATAACTTTTGATCTACTAAATATATTACGATAATTTTTTTTTTTTTATAATAATTTATGTATTCTTAGATTATGTTGAAATTAAATTTTTAGCTCCAATGTGAACCTAAGAAGGTATTAATTTTAGTATGTTTTTTTTTATGCTTGTCACCACTTTCTCACCTCTCACCAAAACAATTTCTTTCAACAATACGTCAAAAGATCACAAATCATATCTAGTTAAAGACATTGGCCTTAAAAATTGAAAAAATTTTCTTTATTCTCTGTAAATGGGGAAAATCTCCAAAAATTACAATTATTGAAATTAGTAAATTTTAACATTTTTTTTTTAAATTGCCATAACTTTTTAAAAAATGAACAAATTAAAATAATTTTTTTTTTTTTTATAGAAAACTGTGTATTTCTCTTTCATTTGATATAATGTTTTTGAAAACCTATGTGCAAATTGCCGTCAAAGTTGAACAAATTTATTAAATATTTATTTGTATATTTCACTTATATATCTTAAAACTTGTAATCAGGATATAAAAAAGAAGTCATTTGGCTTTTGAAAAAATCCACCAATTACTTAAAATTAAACATTATCTACAGCTTTACATCGAAGTGCTTCTTATGATGGTGATTTTAATCACTGTCAGATATCTATACTTTTCCATCTATGGACGTGCCATACTTGAGAAAAGTGTGCTACCATTATATATTGATTTTTATTATTTGTTTTTAATACTTATTGAGTTGCAAACATTTTAATACAAATGCTTTTAATATAGTGCGAAATTGTAAAAATTAAATAAAATAAAAAGTAACATAAATATTTGCTAGATCAAAAGTTATCAATATATCAAAAAATAGTTGAACACTCTGTATAGTAAATACTATTCCACATCTAGATAACCAACAATATGAGATATTTTTTTTTAAAAAACATTTAATTTTGAAAAGACTCCAGCCAAAAAACATGAATAACAAAAAATACCCTAATAATTCACAGGTTATTATAATTTCTAAGTGAAATAAAATGCACAAATAATATAATTATAATTACCTGAAGGACAATCTGCCATGAAAGACACAAACATTTGAAGAGAATGTAAAAAAACTTCTGATTTGGGTGCAACAGTAATGTTAGGCCAAAATTTATGAACTACATCTGGTAACTCAAATGTAGCATCAATTTTAGCTTGGTGACACACACTGAATGTATTACAAAATAGATTCACAATATCCAAATAATCTTTTTTCAATATATTCTAAATTTATAATTTTTAAATAAAAATTTTAATTTAATATTGTTTTTTATTCTTAAAATGTATAATTAATATAGAAATAAATATATGGTTTTAATAAATTACTTGTATTTGAGATTGTTGTTTCATGCATATCAGTAAGATATTTTTTAGTTTTGAAATAAGAAATTGAATTAAATTATCTCGTCGAGTATATTCATATATATTAGGGTGTTTTAATAATAGAGCAGATAAAGTTTTTAATAATGATTTTTTCAAAATTTTTTTATCCCATTCAATATGCAATTTACGGTTTATTGATTCATAAATTATAGGTAATGATTCTAAAAAATATTAATAATATATTATTACTTAGAGAATCAAGAATATGTCTAATTAAACTTACTTTTAGGTAACCATGAACATAATGTTGTAATAACTTTTAAAGCATCAATGCAAAGATCCTTATGATTTGAATCAATACTCTTGATCAATGCAGTCATAAAACCATCTGTTATAACAAACTCTTTGTGGTTCTTATTTTGACCAAACACATAAATTAGTTGAAAAAAAGATCTCCAAACCATGATGGTGCAATGATCTAAAAAAATGTTAGTAATGTCAATCAGGGTTACTTTGATTATATCTTTAATTTTTTATAATAACCTTCAATTAATAATGATTTTTTAGATAATTAAAAATAATTGTAACATTTTGGCTCAATATATCCTATAAAGGTGATTTTTTACAGAATTCAACTATTAGTTATGAAGTTTTTTGAGTAGTAAAAAAATTATAAAAAATAATTTTTGTGAATTTAAAATAAAGTACATATTTTTAATCTTTTTCTTTTTCCTTGCTTTTATCCCAACTACTTGAGGTCGGTCCCCCTTATCCTAAAATTCCACTTGATATGATAGCCTACATCAACCGTCCTTATATCGTAGTTAATAACATCTCTTCATCTTCCTTTACCTCTTTGTCCCACAACATTAATTTCCATAACTGTTCATACAGCTTCCTATTCTTCTCTCCTCATGACATGACCAAACCATCTATGTCTATTTTCTTTCATTTTATCTGCGATTAACGCTACACCTATACTCCCTCTTATATGTTCGTTTCTTATCCTATATTCTCTAGTCACTCCACTCATCCATCTAAGCATTCTCGTCTCTGCTACACTCATTCTCTGCTACTTTCTTGTCAACCATCCAACACTCTGAACCATACATCATAGCAGGTCTCATTACAATCTTATAGAACTTAGCTTTCAGTTTCATTGGAATTATTTAATAACATAACACACAAGACGCTTCTTTTCACTTCAACCACTCACACTTAATTCTGTGTCTTACTTATTCGTCAATACCACCTATTGTTCTTTTGCACAACTTATCCTAAATACTTAAAACTTTCTACCTCTCCTATCAAGTTCTCACTTATTGTCAATAATCTTCTCATTTCACTTACTTTGTGTTCTCCTTTGTCAAACTCATTCTCTATATACTCTGTCTTACTCCTTATATTCTAACTATTATGAAGCAAAATCTTACAGGCCAATAAGTCTTACTTCATTTCTTCTTAAGACTATGGAGAAACTTATTGATAGGTACATCAAGGAGGGGCCTCTAAAGGAGAACCCTTTACTTGAACACCAACATGTGTATCAAAAGGGGAAATCTATTGATACAACTCTACACTACCTAACCACTAAGATAGGGAAAGCTGTGGAGAATAAAATGTATGCAGTAGGTATATTCCTGGACATCGAAGGGGCTTTTGACAATACTCCCTTTGATGTACAACAGCATGGAGTAGAACCACTTATTACTAAGTGGATAGAAAACATGCTTAAGGAACTCTCCATTTTGGGACAGCTCAATGAAATCAAAATAATCAAGAGTGTTAAACAGGGATGACCACAAGGCGGGGTTCTATCTCCCATGCTATGGTATCTAGTATTGGACTCGCTTATTAAAGAGTTAAATAAATACTGTAATACACAAGCTTATGTAGATGACTTAGTTATAGTAGTGGTGAGTAAATTCCCAGACACTATTATATGCTTAGCACAACAGAGACTAAACACTATACATATATGGTGCAGTATGGTCTGTCTGTTAATCCAAATAAAGCAGAAGTCGTTATGTTCTCTAGAAGAAGAACAGGACTAGACAGTCTTGGCACTCTTACTCTAGATGGACAAGAAATTAGCTTAAAATCGAAAGTAAAATACTTAGGTATTATCTTAGATAGTAAGCTAAAATGGTAATCACATGTTTAGTCAAGAATCAAAAAAGCAATGGCCACAATGTGGACTTGAAACAGAGCCTTGGAAAAGACATGGGGTCTTACACCAAGAGTTATGTATTGGTTATACACTTCAGTGATTAAACCTATGATATTGTATGGTGCCCTAGTCTGGTGAACCAGAACAGCACTCGTTACAGCTAGGAAAGAACTTAGTCGCATACAGAGAATGGCTGCCATAGCCATCACTGGAGCATTAAGAACTACACCAACGGTCGCATTAGAGGCACTAATTGGATTGCCTTCTCTGCATCTAGAGGTTAAAGCTCACACCAAAGCCACAGCACTAAGATTCCACAACTTAGGTACTTGGACTTTGGAGAGTAATACAGTATAATACGGTAAAATAATAAAAGAGATAGACCAGGGCTTTTTGGAATACCCCTTGGACTATATCAAACCAGTTCTTAAGAACAACATTCCCAACAAAGTGGAAATCACTACACATAGTGAATGGAATATTAAACACCTGACTGAAAATGGAGGATTTATAATATATACAGATGGATCCAAAAAATCAGGGAAGGTAGGTGCTGGAATNATTTGTGATATATACAGATGGATCCAAAAAATCAGGAAAGGTAGGTGCTGGAATTTGGGGCTTAAAGCCACGAATAAATGTCAGTATGTCATTGGGCACAACACCCTCTGTTTTCCAAGCAGAGGTGATGGCGATACTGGTAGGGGCTCAGAACCTGCTGGTATACAAAAATAGGAAGATAACTATCTTAAGTGATAGTCAAGCGACTTTGAAAGCACTCTATAATGATCAGGTGAATTCAAAGCTTATCCTCGAATGCAGGGAAACTTTAGAATCACTATAGAGGTTCAACAAAGTTACACTAAGGTGGGTACCAGGACACAACGGTGTCACTGGAAATGAGAATGCTGACTTTCTAGCCAGGAAAGGAGCAGAGAACACCTATGTTGGACCAGAACCAGTGGTAGGGCTCACTGAGCAATCGCTCAAAGCGTTACCCAAGAATTGGTGCAGAGAACAACACAGGAAAATCTGGAAGTACTTGGTAGTACCTAGACAATCTAAAATGTTTATCAAGACCCCTGGTTTATTGCTGGGTGATCTTAATAGCATGACTAGACATCAAATAAGCACCCTGACTGGTCTACTGACAGGACATGGTCACTTGCTTAAACATCTTTACGCAATGGGAGTATCAGAATCACTATTGTGCAAAAAGTGTGGAGTAGAAAAGGAAGACTCATTTCACATTATGTGCGAATGTGAAGCCTTGTCCACATTAAGTGCAAACTACTTGAATAAACCTTTNAGCCTTGTCCACACTAAGATCAAACTACTTGAATAAACCATTTCCTGAAAAAGAGGATATTAAAAACCTAAAACCCAGAGAGATACTTAATTTCGCCAGAAAGACAGGACTCTTTGGTCATCTTTAGAGGTGACTTTATGGTTGGTAATGTATTAACACTTTGGTGATAACACTTAGGTGGGTAAACCGAATCAAAACAATTCGGTATGAGGTGCGCACAATGGACCAACAGGTCTGAGTGCATGGGCATTATGTCCACCTCAATAATAACTAAAACTAAAAAAACTAAGTAAGGGCTTTAAGCAGAATAGTTATACATTCTAACTCTTACACTAAAACCTTCTGTTACTCTGCTTACAATAAAGTTCATATTTTTATTATTATTATAAATATTAATATTATTTAATTTTAAAAAATATTGAAATATTCCTTATTTATTCACACTGTTGACCAACAATTTCTGTGGTCAAAGTTTTTTTTTTAATTATATACTGTATTTTAAAAATAAATAATAACTGACAAATATTAAAAATTTAACTTTTTTACTTCAAAGAACAATTTTTTAGTGCATTAGGTTATTATTCTAATAATTTTTGATACAAGTTACTTGTCAAATTTTTATATACATTTCTATCACTTACCCAATTCTAAATAAGGATTTTCAAAAAAGAATTTTATACTATCCAATAATTGATCAAAATCATAAATGCTAACAGGTATAAACAAAGTTAACAATGATGCGATACGCCCACACATTTCTCTTATATGATACTCTTCAACATATACTGGATCAATAAATATTTTTAAACACCTAAAAATTAAAATAATTAAAATTAACTTAATGTACAAATCAGGGCTTGAAACCGCTACAAAAAAATGGTTCATAGTTATCAAACTATAAATATAACTAATCAAGTTAAAAAACCCAACTTATCTAGTTCAAAAAATTTATTTCATAAACATAAGCTTATATATTTATTGTATATAATGTGTTAATAAACACATGCTGTTAAATTATAATTAATGATCTATTCAAATTTATTTTAGTTTACAAATATTTGGAGATAAATTTAATTTAATTTTCATACTTAGCCAAGGCATTGACAAGAGGTTCTTTATTTTCAAATATATTTAAATTTATTTCTGCTAAAGTAATTATATTAGAAAGCATACAACATATATTAGCAACAAGTTTTGGTGATGATGGTAGTTTTCTTATTCCTTTAATAAACAAAAAGTGTAAGTTTAACCTTTAAATAATTAACTTTTAATTATTTAAATGATATTTAACAAATTACCTATAGGTTTAAAATAATTGTCAATACACATATATATAACTTGAATAAATGTTTCAAAGTTCAGTTTAGGAACATATTCTAGACAAATAGACTAAAAAAATATAAATTATGTATATTATAATTTTTTTTTATTATATATATATTATAATAAAAAAAAATTCTTCAAGGGATAATAAATGTTTACTTTGAACTTTGGATTACAAAATAAATTGGAACAAAATACTGATGCTTGTTCAGAAACAACTAAAGCTTCCATAGAATTCTCTTCACAAAATAAACTAAAAAAAAAAAAAAAAATGTACATTAGTTATTTAATATTTCAACAATATGATATACATTGTATGTCTTTTTTTCATTAAAAATAAAATGAACAAAGGAAAATTGTTAAAAGTTCTATACATTTATGAAAATAATCTCAATTGACTATTTTTCATATACAAATTAATACGCAATATAATTTTTTAATAGAGTAATTTAATGCTTACTTTAATGCATGAACTATCAGTTCGTTTGAAACTTCAACATCAATAACAATTAAACCAGCAGCAAATTGAAAGAGTAATGCACAAACTAATGGATCAGAGTTGTACATCAAAGAACAAATCCATGTTCTCCAATCATAACTAGACCATATATCATGTGCCTTATTGAATTCATAAATAGTGTTTTAATTTTATAAGAAAAAAATAGAAAAAAGAAATACTTACATTAGAAAATAATGATGTGTAATGAATACAATGATTTAGAATAAAAAGGTAATTTCTTTGAATATTTCCAACACATGAGAGATATGGTTTGTTTATTTCCTTAAATGGAGAAATTAAACTAGAAAGTAAGAATGTAATAGATCCTTCATCAATACACTTAGAATTCTCTGTTAATGTAGCAATACAACTCAACATAATATCCACTAAAACTTAAAAATAAATAAATAATAATAAATACGTAAATACATTTTGGCCTATAATTAATAAAAATTATTACCCAATTCATTTGATGCATCAGGTAATTGCTTTAACAACAATATAAGTAGACTGGATCTACTAAAGTTATTATATTTTTTTAGACATAGCCAATATAATTGATATAGTTCAATAAAAAATACATTGCACTAAAAATAAAATAAAATTTATAATTATCAATTTATTAATAATTATAAATAGGTATGTGTTCTATTGAATTTGTTTAAATGTTAGCTCTACGTCTTATAATTTCAATTATCTTACTAGTTCTTTTGAAGTTTTGTCGTAGTAAAAATTTTCTTTTATTTTGTGATGCATTATTTCTGTATCCATCAAAGTATCAGCTATCCAGTTGAATTTATCAATAAGAATATCTAATTAAACATAAAACAACAATTACATACATAATTATGTTATAGCTTTCAATATATGTAAATGATGAGAAATAATTATCAAAAAGTAATTAAAATATTTCTAATAAATGTTATACTTTGTTTTAAAGAAAAATTGAATAGTTTTATAACAAAAATTAATGTCTTCAAATCTTCAATGTGTACTGGAGGTAAAACGAGAAATTTCTTTAATGAGTCGCCAAATACATTTCCATCAATAATGATATTATCTACAAATTGAACCAATTCCAAATATCTATAATAAATAAGATAATATAATTAAAATTATTGCTTTTTAATTTATGTAGATACATGACAAATATTATATTTAAATAAAAATATATGCAATCATAATCGACAAAGGGGTAGTGAAGCAATTTTTTTTAATGAATAATCAAGTCTATTTGACCAACTGATCTTATAAAAAAAATACTTTTTTTCATAAAATAATACATTTTTGTTCTATTATCAAATATATTTAAAGATACATATAATTAACTTTATAATAATAAAAAAAAAACTAATAAATACAATTATTAAACACAAATTCTTCTTTTTTTTAAGTTAACCACTGTTTAACAATAACATCTAATTTCATCTCACCCACAATATCTCTTTCTGATGTTAGTATTAGGAAATCGTTTAAATAGTAGTTCCCTGTATTTGATTTCAAATAACTTTCAACTTACTAAACATTCATTTTCAGTTTGTAGAAGCAATTTTTTTCTGAAATTTTATCTACATCTGATACAATTTTCTTTCCGTTATATTGATCATAAAGTACTTCTAACTCAACTTGTAAATTTAAAGAGTTTATAACAATATTTTTGAGTAAATTTTTCATGATATCTTGAATTTAGTTAAGTTATTCCTTGATACAGGAATATTTCCTTAAACAAATTATCTACTTCACGCACTATATTATTTCCATTGTTTAAATGATTATTCAGTAGAGAAATAAGTTCATATAAGACAGATTTTTCTTTGCTATAAAATGTTTTAAATGACCAAAAGAACAAATTTTTAATATTCAGATTTTGCGTCATAAATTCTTTTTTTTTTTTGTAAAGTATTATGTTAATATGTAATATGTTATAATTACAAAAGCACGGAATACTTATACATAAAAAATTAATTTTAACATTAAAATTGGTATTTAGAATAAAAGTATCCGAGGAAAAAGTACTGAAAGTAATAAGTGTCTATGCACCACAAGTAGGACGTGATGAAATAGACAAGGACGTGTTTTGGTGAGAGATGGATGAGGTGATGCAAGGGGTATCTTGCAATGAAGATGCGGTGATATGTGGAGATATGAATGGACATGTAGGTAATCAGAGGAGAGGATATGAAAGAGTACATGGATGGTAGGGTTTTAGTGGGAAGAATGAGGCTGGAGAAAGAATCCTAGATTTTGCAGTATCGTATGATCTTGCTGTGGTTAATACTTATTTTAGAAAAAGGGAAGAACATTATATAAGTTATAAGAGTGAGAGTAATAGATCACAGATTGATTGTTTTATGTGAAAGAGAGTGTGTAGAGCGAGTAAAGGATTGTAAAGTTATAGCAGGCGAGTGTGTAACTACACAGCATAGATTGATGGTAATGGAGTTTCGGTGTACCGGGATGAGAATATACAAAAATAGAAGGAACACAGAGGAAAAATCGAAAATCCGGTGGTGGAAATGAAAAAGTTTGTAAAGACGGTAAAAGAGAAGACGGTGTGGAATGTCGAGTGAGATATAAATGATGTGTGGAATAGATTTGCTAGTTGTGTGGAGAAAACTGCAAAGGAGCTTGTTGGTGAGAGTAGAAGTAGGAGTAGGATGTTAGGAAACAAGGAAACCTGGTGGTGGGATGAGGACATTCAAAAAATTATAGAAAGTAAGAAAAAGCAAATCAAAGTATGGTAGAAGAGCAAAAGGAGAGAAGATTGGAGGAGTATAAACACTTGTGCAAAGAAGCCAAGTGTGCAGTAATTAAGGCGAAGTTAAAGAGGTATGATGAGTTGTATGATAGGCTAGGAACAAAGGAAGGCGAGAAAGAAATCTATAGACTTGCAAAGATAAGATAGAAAAGGTCTAAAGATTATCATTATATATGGTGTATAAAAGGTGTTGATAATAAGGTACTCTCGAGTATTGATGATGTGAAAAAAAGGTAGAAAGAGTATTTTGAAAAATTATTGAATGAGGAGTACCCAAAAGAGACATTAGAGGATATCTCGTGGAATGAGGGACTGGGAGAATTAATTATTCTTTTGTATACTCAAAAAAGTAAAATTGGATGATTGGTTAACTTACAAGTTAACTTGTAAGTTAACCAATCATTAATAGAAGTCTATTTCTAACATTGTTTGATTGAATTATCTGAAGCTTAACACATAAATTTGGAAGTGACCAATTATTTACTTGTTGGCCAATACAGGACAATTGTAAAATATATCAAAACAAGGAAAAATAAATATTCTCAATAATATCTTTGAAAAAGGTTTTTACTTCAAGAGGTAGTGATTAAGATTCTATATATCTAAAAAGTTATCTGTGCGGTTATTATTGGTAAATTAGTAAATAATATATTTAAATGTTTTTATATGTTTTAATATGTTTTTATGTTTTGTAATTAATTTTTAAGATAATTTTTTGACATGGGTGTCATTTCTAAGAACACCTCTTTTGTGTTTTAAATAATAATGTAAAAATTAATACTTAATTTGATACCTATTTTACATAAAATATATTTTTTTAACTAGAACCCTTTAAAAAGAATATTTTAGAAACTCCTAATAGAACCTAAACTTAACACTTTTTTTTATTTTAAGAGCATCTCTAAACCCGATTCCTAAAATTTTCATAGTTTCCAATCTCTTCTTTTAATACTGAATTCAGAACAAAAATGTTCATAATATAAAACTTATTACATTTATGAATAATCTGATTATTTGTCATGCAATTTTAAAACTTTGATTTAGCTGACTGTAATATTGAAAAGTCTATTTAGCCAACTGAAATAATTTTGGAGCTTAAATTGTTCTCATTCCAACTTCTATAACTGCAATCCAACTAATCCATGATCACAAATATTTATTACTTTTTTCTTTACTCAAGTAAAATATTTACTTTGATTGAACAATTTCTAAAATACTATTATTTTTATTCCCAAAAAATAAAAATCTTAATAATTGTAGAGCATAAAACGAGTTTTTTTTTCTTACATACATTTAAATTATTTTTACATCAAAAATAATTTAACTATTTCTAATCCGCCTTCAATTTCTGAAGACAAGAACTTTGCTGATTCTTTAGCTTAAAACTGTTTAAAATAGTTTCTAAGCCATTTTAATATTGTACACCAAATAATTAGTGAATTTTATAAAAATATACAAATTTGATTTATAGTAATTTTACCTAGAATTTTATTTTTAATAAGGTTTTATTATTTTCGGCGTTTGACTGGTGCAAATATTTGACCATAGAAAATTAATCAGAACTTATACCACTTCTAAACTAAGTAACATATTTAAAAAAAAAAACCAAAAACCTGTAACATCAAATCAGAACACTAATATAATGAAATCCATCAAGTTATAAGGAAAGTTTACAATGGACGGTAATAAAACACATGTGGCACCATGTGAATCTATCACTGTATATTTAGTATAATAGGTGAAAAAATAAATTATTTAAAGAAAATATATGTTCTTAAAAAATGATAACACGACTTAATTTAAATATAAATTTATTTGACAAAAATATAAAAATTTATTATAATTTATATATCTACATTATAAAATAATTTTAACATCATAACACCATATTTTTTAAGATAAAGTTTGATATTATTTTAATTATTATTAAAATTTGGTTTTCTTTTTTCAACAAAAGCTGACATTCCTTCTTTACGATCATCTGTAGCAAAGGTACTATAGAATATTTTCTTTTCAAACTGTAGTCCTTGACTTAAACTAGACTCATATGCATAATTTACAGTTTCTTTGCATAAAGAAACAATTAAAGGAGAATTCTCACTAATTTTTTCAGCTAGTTTAATAGCTTCTTCCACTAATTTTTCTGGAGGAAACACTTTGCTGACTAAGCCTCGAGCTAATGCTTCTTGAGCAGAAACTTGGTTACCAGAAAGGCACATTTCCATTGCAAAACTTTTTCCACAAGATCGTATAAGGCGTTGGGTACCTCCTGCTCCAGGAATAGTTCCAAGCATAATTTCAGGTTGTCCAAATTTGGCTTTTTCTCCAGCATATATTATATCACACATCATTGCTAACTCACAACCTCCACCTAATGCAAAACCATTAACAGCAGCAATAATTGGTTTCTTACATTTAGTCAATTTATTCCATTGTTCAAGCAATCCAAATTTCACATTACTAGAATAGGTTTGGTTTAACATTTCTTTAATATCAGCACCAGCTGCAAAAGCTCGTTCACTACCAGTTACAACTATAGCTCCAATTGATTTATCAACATCATGCTCTTCAACAGCTTCAGTAAGTTCATTTACGAGACCATCACATAGTGCGTTTAAAGCTTTAGGTCGATTTAGTCGAACTAAACCAACATTCTTTTTTTCACCAACTTTTTCTGTAATAATATATTCACGTGTTCCTTGAGTTGATAAATTTACTGACAATATAGGCTTCAATTTAGAGAATTTAAATAATGTCTTGGAAATTGAATTTTGAATAATAAGAGCCATGATTAAATATTACAGTAAATTTAATAAGCCAAATATTATATAAAAGTTTAGCTATTCTTACGCAGAATAAACGAAAATTGAAGATTTGATAAATTTAACAATACATTAACAGACCGCTAATTAAGGAACATTATCGCTCGATCAGTAATGTTTATAACAAAACACCATAATTTTTTTAATATATTTTATTCAAGATCATAGTTTAAACGGATATATTATTTACCGATAAGATTAAAGATTACGTAGTATGTTCAGTGTAGGCAACATTATAAATACAAGTAAATCGGGAAAAAATGTCATATTAACTTGAATAACGAGTATAAGTATTTTATTTTTACTATATGTTCAGGAAATGAAAATAAAGGTTGTACTTTTTTATTTTAAACGAAAAAATCCCAACTACTTAGTGTCGATCACACTTACATCAGCCGTCCTCATATATTTAAGTAATATATATAATATAAATAACTCTAAAAATTTATATTTATAAATTTATAAAACTCTATAAATTTATTACAAATCGCAATAACTATATTGAACTCATATTTAAACCACTTTAATGGCTTTCGTCACGTATTAAGTTGAACTGCTTCCTATTGTGTTTTTTTTTTAGTGTACGTAGTACAATGTCTATAGTATTACAAAGTGATTATAAAAATATATTTAATAGGGTCTTTTTCAACTCAAGTTTTAGGTTCAAAACTTCCATCGATTTGCTAAGTTCTATCGGTTTTATTGTATAACCTTAGTAAAGTTAATCTTACTATAAGAGAAAGTGCAGCATTGACTATTCCCGAGTGTAATATTTTTTGAGGAAAAGCTAGAATTTACACTCGTGCATTTCAACACTGTGTAAATAATTTAGTCAATTTTTATGACAAGTGGCGCATTTTATAAAAGAATTCACAAAAAAAGTTTAGAGAAACTAAAGTTAGAGAAACGTTTAGAGCAAAAAAAAAACTGAGTTTACTAATAATTTTGATAATTTGTTTGATATCGCTCACGCCGTTGCTTTAAATTTGATTGAGATAAATAATAATAAACAATTTTTAATTAACCAAAGACTTCCTTTGGTCGAAAGGGTTGTCTAGGAGGCATCGACCAAAAATTACAAGAAAAAGAATAAAAATCTAAAAAACGCAAAATTAGGGAAACAGGAAGGCTTAGTGAATACCAAGTAGGTCCATCTACTCCAAACTCCATGGAAAGTATACCTTATTTAGCAGATGATATAATTTAAGTTCTTCTCCACTTATAGAATCAGGGAACGAAAAATCTTTTTAAATTTTAGCAAAACAGAAAAAAGGGAACAAACAAATATCATGACACCGAAACTCGTAGCTGCGTTAGATCGATGTAAAATAAGTGCACGAGAAACAGTTTAAATTATTCAGGCAATAGTTGAAGTTTTAGGTTATAACAAAGATTCTCTACAACAGGCTAATTTAATAAAAAAAAATGTCAAAGTTATTCTCCTATGTATGTCATTGTGCATTAGCATAGAAAGACCTAATCAACTTTAAATTTAATGAACTCGGATATTTATAGGTTACTAATTGTGATAATTAGTAAAAATCTAGATTTATTAATTGATACACCCAAACTGAAAAAAATCGACAGAATATGAACAAGCTAATATTGTTAATTGTTTATTAAGCGATTGAGATTATTAAATATTATCCAAGCTCTATGCTGTTATACTGCCGCATCTAATATGGGACGTTTTGTGTTTTACTAGAGCAAAATTAAGAGAAAGATTTAGTTTATTTACCTTTAACAAAATTCCCTCATACTCAGGTGTAACATCAACACCTGATATTCCCATATCATATTAAAATCTTAAAAAATAATTGTAATAGCATTGATGTTTCTAATGCGACTTGTGGAATAGATGACGTCGAATGTTGCTCTGCAGTTGAAAATTATTGAAATAATATTCTACAGTTTTCTCGTGAAATGTTAGGAATCGGATATTTTAGAGACGATTATAAAGAATTGTTCGAGANTATGCTGTTATACTGCCGCATCTAATATGGGACGTTTTGTGTTTTACTAGAGCAAAATTAAGAGAAAGATTTAGTTTATTTACCTTTAACAAAATTCCCTCATACTCAGGTGTAACATCAACCCCTGATATTCCCATATCATATTAAAATCTTAAAAAAAAATTGTAATAGCATTGATGTTTCTAATGCGACTTGTGGAATAGATGACGTCGAATGTTGCTCTGCAGTTGAAAATTATTGATATATATATATATAACCGTTGATTCAAAAGCAGCGTTAAACAAAAATTGTAACCATTTATGGTACTAACAGCTGCTCTGTCTTTTTCTGACGATTCCATTTGAACTAATAAAAAAACTAATGGTTGTATCGCTTAATAATGAGTCAAAGATAATCCCCAGAAAACGTTTTATTCCTTCACCGCATTATATGGACAAATTATATTCAAGTATAATAATTTTTGATATCTTTATTTTTTGATGACTATTGGACGATTCATTTTTTTTTTTAGAAAAAACTGTAGCTTCTTTTTTGTTGAACAGCAGTATGCAATTTTATAAACGATTTGATATCAAGAAAAGGTTATATAAATTTGGATCTAAGAAATCGAAATACTGAAGATTATTACACGAAAAAAAAAAATATTTTCACTTAACGTAGTAAATAACTTGACAAGGAGAGCAGTTAAGTTGATGGAACTTTAACTGTAAACGATGAAAAAGCTGATTTACTTATACACTGAGTTCAAGAACATAGAAAATTATATCCTAATTGCAATAAAGAAACATTAAAATATAATTTTTAATATATATTTTTGTTATAATTTGTAAACTATTTTGAATTTACATTTTATATTTTATGTAGTCATTTTTTTAAATTTATACAAAAAATTCACAAATTTTAAAAATAAGTTACACTCTCAAAAATGTAATTTAATTACATATCCTTTATTTATTTTTAGGTGTAATAAAATTACTTCACTTAAAATAAAAATGTAATCAGTTACTTATTTTCAAGTTAGTATATATCTATGACTTAAAATAAGATGGCATTGCAATAGTATATCCACATGAGGTTATGACTGGGAGAGGGGTCTTAGTACTTTAAGTACATATATTATAGTGGTAGGTGTAATGGAAGGGTCAATTTTCCCACTACTCTACATTTAAAAGTTAAAATTTTTAGTCCTTAAATATTTAATTTATGTATTTGGGTGTTACACACTATTTACACTAAACATTTATCATATATTTCTAAATTAACTGAATTAATTGGCAATGTAAGTAACTTGAAAAAGTTAAAAAAATTTTTTTTTTTTTAATAATTACCTTTTTAAACTATAAATAGCACTTCTAGCCACAGATTGTGAATTTGTATTGGCTATATTATATAAAATTTTGTTAAAAAACCATTTAATGTTCAATTTTTTAAATTCATCAAGAGTATGTTCTAATTCTTTGTCATTATCAAAAATAGGCATTTTGTTTTCAAGTATCAAATCAATATTGTAATATTTTAAATTCCACGTCAAATTAATTGCTGCCATACAGTATTTATTATTTTTTATCTCTAAAAAAAAAAAAAAAAGTTAAAAATTCAGTTCATTTTAATAATTAATTTAAATTACCTTGAGAAGCAATTGAAAATTTTAAAGTACTTTCTGAAATTTTTAAATTTGTAATTTCATATGGAATATATAATTTCTTTACAACAAGTTCAGGGAGTTTGTTAAAATAATTAAAATAGTTTTCAAATGAACAATAAAACAATATAGCCAATGTGTATTTCTTCACTAACAAAACTTCAATAAAATCAGACAAAACTAAAAAAAAATTATGGTTAATATGACATTCAAAAAACTTATAACAGTTTATTTATAAATATATCAATAAATAATATAAATTCCTAGCTAATACATAGAAAAAAAGGATGTTTTTAAAATATTAAAAAATTACAAGGAATGTTTTTTTTAGGGTCATAACAGTTTGCTAAGCCATTTCTAAATGGAGCTTTGCTGGCCCTATATCATTTATATCCCACTAAAATGGCAGCTAGTATTTTTGTGATCAATAATTATAAATTCTCTAATAACAATGATAACAAAGTTTTTTTAATAATAAATGATCTATGAATATGAGCAATTTTAAGAGTGTCATTCATGGAGCTAATAATATGCCGTAAACTTCATAAGAATTAAAATTATTAGATGATAAATAATAATAATTTGACTTTAAATTAATTTGTTGTTGTGTATTTAGAGCATAAGCATTTACTTGTATCTTTTTAACATTATTGAATAAAAATTTATATGTTTACATCATCGGAGAATCCCTGTATACATGTATAGTATATGCATTTTATGACCTAGAGGTTTATTTAGGGCATAAAATTACAAAAAAATACAAAGAAGGCTATTACTCTATACCACTTTGAACATCCTATCAATCCATAAAATTATCTATATTTCAAATGAATTCTAAATGGGATGCTTATTAACCATAGGTAGAAGTAGGGGATCTGAAATCCCTAACATCTCCTCTCACTTTTAGCTCTGTGTATACTTTTGTTAGATGATATAGACGCAAAATGTGTCTATAGCAAAATCAAAAGGACATATCTAGAATTAAAAATATTTATTATACCCAAGATTTATTAATGTATTATGTTAAAATTCTTCACACACATTAAAAAAATTACCATTTAACAATAAAAATTTACTAAGTGATTTTCCTTAATAACAGGAACAGTAATATCTTTCAAATTTAAAAAATAATGTCTTTAACATAATAAATTCATGTTATTTTAGCATTTAAATGAGCAAAATGGGTTTAATAGGAGTTGAAAAAAAAACACATCTTAATAAAATTCATACCTTATCAGTTTGTATTATGATTTTTACAGTAATTTTAAAATTGGTCAATTCACTGTCCTACCAAGAATAATTAAAAATTTTACTTGTTATCAAATGAAGCAATAAATCTACATTATTGAGTAATGATATGGGTTTGTTTTGAATAATGCTTTTTTTTTCAAAGTATTTCATAATTATTTGTAGTATTAAAACTAACAACGAACGTGAATTTGTAGTCACCTATAAATAGATCATTACAAATTAGAATTCCATTTAATAATTAATTTATTGTATCTTGGGAATAATATACTTGTATTGATTTCAGCAAATTTAACATAATATCTATTCCATTTTTTTGTAAGAAATATTTATAAAGATTGTCATTTTCTAATAAGATTAATATTTTATACAATCCACATTTTATTGTTTGATTATTAGAACATTTATTAGTTATCAAATCCATAACTTCATCTAAATCTTTTAACTAAATAAGGCAAAATATTTTATTAGTGCTAAAGAACATAAAAAAAAAATTTTTAATCTTACATTATATCCACCAACAAATTTTTGTAAATTTGGAGTGAAAACATCAACATCAATTGAAGTTATTAGAGGTAGGACTATAGTTTTATTTAGAGTAGATTTTAATAACCACGTTATTCTTTGATTAGCTTCAGCTTGACAGTTTTTATCTCTACTCATTAACATTAAAATAGTAGCATGGAATAACTAAATAAAAAATAAAAAGGAAATACTTACTACTTTTCTACTGTTCTATGTTTATAATTTTAGTCAAGAACAACTACATTTATTCATCAAAAGGGAATAAGATACTTTAACAAAGTAGTTCAATTAAAATTTTAAAAGACAATTAACGTAGAAATTATAACATTGTATTTTCTAATTTTCTAATAATAAAATAAATTAAATTTTTGAATTACCTGTAAGTTTGATATTTTATGTTGTTCAACTTTATCTGGATCAAAAAAGTCAATAATTAATTGGCCAAATACAGTTTTATGAGAAGCATGACAACAAAGAATTGGAAAAATTGGAATTAAATTTTTTAAAACTAATTCCCAAGTACTGTTATTTTTACTTTGTAAAAGAAGTATTAAGATTTCTGATGCAGAATGAGAAATCTAAAAATTATTATTTTTATAATTATGTATTATTTTTTTATTTTTAACATCCTCTTTTAAATAAAGTTATTTTTCATGCCTGAGAGAACAGAAAAATCAAACCTACATAGCTCAGAGCAATAGAAATAAACCCCGATGTACCTATACACCAAGATATGACTGAGCGAAGTAGGCCAAAATTAAAAACAAACTTAATACCTTTTCATTTATACTTGAACATCCATTGCAAATAATTTCACCCAAAATCCTAGTACACAATACATTATTAATAAATCCTTTTATTTTTTTTAAATGAGAGTTATGTTCATTTAAGAATTCTTTGGCAGTTTTATGAATCAAAAAATATGTATAACATGCAACTTCTGAATATTCGTAAGATAACAGATGCAATAAAATCTCAATATTCAAATTATCGTCTTCTACTTGAAATGAATATCTATAAAGTTGAATAATATACTTTTTATAGCATGATAATGACATATTAAAAATATGTAGACATATTTTAATTATATTTGAGTTAGGTATAGCATTATAATATTCAAAAAAATTAATTAATAAATTTAAAAAAAATGTGTGTCCTTAAATATTTTTAAATAAAATATCTGTAGTTAATCACCTAGACATAAATTTATAAACAAATTTATAGGAGCTAGATTAATTTTTACCCACCCTGAAATTTTTTTATATGAAAATACATATAATTTTTTAAATTGTTGGAGAGACTAAGCTTATTCTAATTTACACCTATGTTCATAAAAATTGTATAACTATATAAAATATCACATGAACAACTAATATTGAATCACCTACAACTATAAATAAATAAAGTTGTTCGTTACTTCAATCAAATTATATAGATTAAAAAAGAAATATTACTCTTCACTATATAAATTTTCTATGAATTGATCAATCAACAAATTGAATGTTTTTGGAAACCATAAAACTGACAATGAATCTTTAAACAACCTTATACGATATTTTTTGTTCAAATTATTATCTTTTAATAAAATACACACATTTTCTATCATTTTAGAAACTTCCCATTCNTAATAAAATACACACATTTTCTATCATTTTAGAAACTTCCCATTCCAATATTTTTTTCTAAAAGAAAATATATTTTTATTAGAATATTTTTTTTATTTTTAATATGAATAATAATATTTATACTCACTTTAATAACTTGATCAGCTAAATAATTACAAAGGTTTGGATAAAGATGAATCCAGTATGGTTGCTTCAAAATTTCTTCTATTATGTTATTAAATTTATCATTTAATAAGTTATTTTCATGTAGTATTTTAACAATAAACATAAATTTTAGTGAAGACAAAGAATCTTTGCTGTAAAAAAATCAATAATATATATTATATAACATTTTGAATATTTAACTTAAATTCAAAAATTATTCATCATGTTTAAATATTAAACATGGATATACAAAAAAAAAAAACAGAAGGAAATATGAATTATGCACTTGTTTGTTATTAAAAATAATTTCCTTAATTTTTTTAATTTTGCTTTTTCCTATCAAGTTATAAACTAATTTATCAAGAAAAATAAAAAATATTTTTTTTGAATGTGCGTACTTTTGAAACTGGACAGCTTATATTTTGGTTTGTAATATTTCAACTCTAAATATTTTACCTCATCTAAATTAGAAATATTATATTTCAAAACTTACTTAAAATATAATACAAGAAGTACTCACAAAGTAAATGTTTTAAAAAGAAAATTTGAAAATATTGTCTTCACTTGAAATTGCAAATTACTATTGTTTTTAACAGACAATAACAACTTCAAATTCAAAATAAAAAGTGAAAAAGCTCCATTCCGATTATAAGTCACTTGTTTCATTACACAAGGCATCATTGATAAACAAAGTTGAACAATACTCCAAGTTTGATTCTATAACACAAATATTTTGATGAGGTAAAATTGTTAATTAATCTTAATTAATAAAAATAAATAAATAAATATTAAACTTACTGCAACATTATTGTCATCAATAAGACTATTAATTGTACTTGAAGAATTTGATACAGTATATCTATAATTTTCCTAAACATTAATTAATTATATTTGAATAAAAAAAATAACTAATAATAATAATCTATTATTCTAAACATAAGATTATTTTAAAATATTAAAATGACTATTTTAAACTTATATTAGTAGGGTTTTTAAATATACCGAACATCCAACTATAATAATATATTTTACTTACACATAACCCAGCAATATTTTCAGCATGCCGTTGTATTAATTTTTCAATTAATTTAGTAAAACATTCCAACACTAAATCAGCTTCTTTGTTTTCACTTAGCCATTGTATAAATTTCTGTAAACTCAAATATTTCAAATATATATCCAGTAACTCTTTATACAAAAAAAAAATGACTTTCTGAACTCAGACTAGCCAACAAGAACATAAATAAATAATATATTTAACCTATTTTAATTGTATAAATGAAAATTACTATAGAAAACAATAAACAAAAAGTTTTCATATAACTATGTTTAAGAAATAAATGAGTGTGACAGTTTATTATTACAAAAAAATTAATAAATACTAAGCTACCTGTATTATTAAAGGTCGTTGTAAAAATATTTCTGCAGGGTATTCGTATACAAGTTGATAATTAAATATATTACAAATTTCTTCTATTGATGATTTATGTGACAGAATATTTAATTCAACTGAATGTAACAGACTATCATTGCTTATTTCTACTAGAGGAAAATAGTATTTGTCATTCTCATTTTTACCAACAAGAGAACCGCTAAATGTATCTAAACTTAGATGAGAATCAGGTTCTTGTTTATCATCATTGCTTAAATTGATACTTTTTGAAGATTCTCTAATAAAATTAAAAAAATGTTTGTAAAATTTAAGTACTACATTTGAAACAATGAAAATTAAATGTTTACATTTCAAATGACATATTCAAACAATTTTCTTCAGCAATATTACACAGAAAAAACTAGTACTACTCAAATTATACTAGTATGTAAGACCATTATTATCAATACATTTAAAAAAAGTTTATCAATATTACATTTAAAATTTTCGAACTTATAAAACTTAACGAACTTTCTTATCATAAACAAAAAATGTTGAATATTATTTATTTGCTAAAGTAACATTGCAGCGCCCCAAGCGGACTGGGGTAAACGACTATTAACTAATTAACCAAGTTTATAGTCTATGTAAATGATAATGTTTTATTTTATCAATTGTATTATCATCTAGTCTGTGATAAAATATTAAATGACGTTTATGATGGAATGAAAAAATATACCAGCGTGAAGTGACCATTTTCTAGCTAGCTATTTCTTATCAATTTAATAATTCGGTAACAACTTAGTTACTTAATACATGCTACTAACTGAAGCCGTTAGAGGCCGCTATAATAACCCACAACTTCAAGAAAATATTGTTATTAAATGATGACGATAGAGGCCGCTATAATAACTCAAGAATGTAATAAAACAATTTGTTGTTCAATTTAAGCTTTTGAAAAAACAAATATGGATATGTAAATAAATTTATTCCCCTAAACAACTTTCCTAGAATTTTTCTTTGTAACCTAAAATGAAACAAGCATAATACTTGAATTTTGTTATTTCTAAAGTAGTGACCGAAGGGCACTACAAGCACGCTTACAATAATAACTAATAGATTAATTATAAACAAAGAATGGATCAAAAAATAGATAGTTTATAATTTATACTTCTGAATAAAAGATTACTTATTTTATTGTGTCTGATTACAAAGTTATCACACATATATTAATAAAGTAAAATAAATTAGCTACAATTATTTAATTTATAGGGCAGATATTAAAAAATGTGCTAATATCCTATTTTGTGTATATGTAAAAATAAGTCTCATATATACAAATTGTTTCATACCACAAGAAATTTAAATTGTAAATTTTGTATTGAATATTTTAGTAAGTTTAGGTTTTTTTAAAAGGAGGTAGCGCAAGGAAGCAGTAACTGCTACTACCGACCATTGACGATTTCTGAATCATCAATAATCATTTAACCAATCTTCGGATTAAAAAAAAAAAAAAGATTCTTTTGACTTTTAAATGGGTGCTTGATATATTTTAGTAGCTTTTAAATGTTTTTTTTACACATTTGTTTACCTAGATAATGTACAGTTTTTATTTTAAATTATTAAAAGAACCTCAAGTATATTTTAAACGCAATATAAAGGAACTATAAAATGTAGCCAATTTTATCAAGGTCTAGAAACCGTAACGTCAACGAGGCTAAGCCTCCTAAGCATTCATCTCGTTACATAATTTATAGATATTTTAGTTACTTAAAACTGAGTTATTTAGAAAATTAAAATTTGATAGAACCATTAATTAAAAAAAAATTAAATAAAGTAATATTTTAGATATTTTTTAAGTAAAGTTAGTAAACTTTTATGTTTTAAATTTTGATTAGAAATTATCTTGTGTATTTTTCACACTTGCACGGTAGTTATACTGAGTGAAACAAAATTTTGTAAAACATCCATTTTCTAAGAAATTATTCAGAATTCAAATTCTGAATAATTTTTAAAAAAGATTTTCAAAGAAAAAAATATACCAAAAAGATACCAAAAGCTATAATAATATGTATTAAAATTTTTTTTTTATCCTTTCAAGGATAAAAATCTTATAATTTTATTTTATTAAATGGGAAACTTTATTTTTTTATTAATATAATAAAAAAAAATTATATTCTTATCATTTTTGTTATCTGACACAATTGCTTATCTAAAGTTAAGCGATTTTAGACCAAATTTTCAATTATTTAAAAATACAGTATTCTCATATTTCTATACTGTCTAATGAATCAATATTTATTGACTAAGACATAACAAATAAGATAGCAATTGTTTATCAATCGGTATGGAACATTTTACTTGACATATATATAATAAATAACTTATAGGTCATTAAAACAGATTACACTAGTTTACAAATAAAAAAAAATTTTCTGACCCATGACTTATGATAGTCATTTTTTATGTAAAATCGTCCACTGAGTCCGAAAATGAAGTCCAAAATAAAAAAGTAGAACAGTTTTTGAGTTATTGTGATATTAGCGTTTTTCGTGTGCCGCGAAAAAGTGTTTTCAATATATTCTAAATATTTTTAATTGCATTCAACCGATTTTCATTTTTTTTACATAAAATTAAACAATATTAAATTACCAAAAACTTTAATTTCAAACAATTTTTTATCTGACTTTTTTCTCATTTGATATATACGAATTTACCACTGAATTTTTATCATTTTTTTCAAAATGTCAGAAAAAATTCAGAGTTTTACATAAAATACACCAATAAAAAATAAATTTATCAACAGTATACTCAATAGACATTATACTCTAATACATAACAAAGAAAATGATATATTATTTTGTAATATTGATAAAAAAATGAAGAGGTTATGCGGGATTGAAAAATAAAACAAATTTCCATATATCAGAATTTTTATAATTTGATGCTTTAATTTTGTAAAATATTGAAAAATTACAGTGATGCCGTGGTATAGTTGGATCAAGTATAATGATATCTGACAGTGATTAAAATCACTATCAAAAATAAACGCTTCGATGCAAATCTTTAGATAGTGTTTAATTTTAAAAAAATTTGTGTTTTATTCCAAAAGCTACATGATCTGCTGGTTCCTTATTAATATCTCGATTAAGATAAAGTATGTCGAATGAAAAAGGGTTTATTAAAAAATATTATTTCTCATAAAAAAATTTTGTTGATCCATACACTATTCAATAAGTTACAGCATTATAGAGATAAAAATTTCAAAAATAAAATCGAGAATTTTCACACAAAAATAGCATTCGGTAGTCATTTTCATCATGAAGATAAAATAAAGTCCGAAATTTTTTTTTTCATAATAAAGTACATTACATTAGCTTTAATTTAATATATATATAAAAGTGTCAGATGTTCCGGAACACTTTCAAAAGTTAAGTTGAAAAAGTTAATTTTTTGTAAAAAAGTTGTAATATTGAATCCCCCTATGGGCTGGTAAAGGGTCAAATTTATAAAAAAAATATACCAAATGATAGGTAAAGACATCAAGCATCTATAAAAAAAAAATTATATTGATTTGTTCATTTTTGAAAAACTTATGGCAGTTTTAAGTAAAAAAAATCGAAAATTAGCGATTTTTAAATTTGTTATTTTTTTGGAGGTTTCCCCCATTTACGGGGAACGAGGGAAATTTTTTCAATTTTTGAGGGTAATGTCTTCGACTAGATACGATTTGTGATCTTTT
>NW_026099576.1:28119419-28122184 GCF_025091365.1 Daktulosphaira vitifoliae
CGAAAATGAATATGAGGATGTGGTGCCTGCTGTCTAGGTATTCACGTGCGTGTTGTCGTACAGCAGTCACCGTGCTCGGCTGACACTCCGGGTTAGCTGTGGGTGTCGAAAGGCTGTTGTTATAGGAAGGGAATAAGGGTAACACCTAGGTATGAGGTGCAGACGAAGTGCAAGACACAAGTACTATGAAATGTTGTGGAAGAGAGTAGATAGGTTTAAAAAGGAATAAACAAAGACTTTACTTTAAGCAGTAAGCCGGACAGCGACAACCGAGTACTGAGACTGATGAATGACACAAAGCACTGGAGTCGACTGACGACGATGGTGAGGTCTATTGGGTTTTTATAATAATTAGAATTATTGCCAATTTGGCAATCAATACTATTTGTTAATTCATCAGTCTCAAGAAGCGGATGTGCTGTCTGTATTTTATTAAAATAATTCTCACAATAATGGTAACGTGACACCATCACAAAATAGAAAGTAAATTTTCTATAGAATTAAGAAAATTGAAATTGGTTTAGCATGGATTTAGAAAATAATATTAAATATAGTAAATTTAATATATGATTTAAAAAAATAAATAATTAAGTTTCACAAAAAAGAAAATAATTATAATTTTCGCTATTTTTTTTTTTTGTAATTAGTTGTATGATAACCAATGAATAATTTTTATTTAACTGTAAGTAAGGAAGTTTAATATGGAAAGGTGGTAGGATTATTCTATTTTTATTAACCAAAGGATTAAAACTTCAATTTTTTTTAGCTTCGATGCGAAGCTGAGAAGGTATTGGTTTTACTAAGATGTGTTTTTTTTTTTTTTTTTTTGTGTCTGTTACCACTTTTTCTCAGCTCTCACCGAACGGATTTCTTTCAACGATACGTCAAAAGATCACAAATCGTATCTAGTCGAAGACATTACCCTTCAAAATTGAAAAAATTTCCCTCGTTCCCTATAAATGGGGGAAACCTCCAAAAAAATTACAAATTTAAAAATCGCTAATTTTCGAAATTTTTTCAATTTTTTTTACTAAAAACTGTCGTAACTTTTTCAAAAATGAACATATCAATAATATTCTTTTTTTTATAGATGCATGATGTCATTATCTATCATTTGGTATATTTTTTTTATAAATTTGACACTTTACCTGCTCACAGGGGGATTCAAAATTACAACTTTTTTACAAAAAGTTATGTATCGCCTTTGTCGCAAAACATACAAATATGCTGATGTATCCTTTGTTACATGATGCCTTACGACGCAAGCTCATTCTTATCATGACTGGACCCGCAAAATCTACACCACATATGGCAAATGCTCTTCCACTCTGTACCCGTGAACCAGGCAGACTCACCATGATCGGTTGTACTATTTGAGGTTTCAGTTTAAAATTATTAACGCAATTGTGTACTATAGTACGAGCCAAACTTCGCGCTTTTAAAGGCCAGTAGCGCTGCCTAATAGAGGCGACCAAGGCTTGAGGTCCACTGTGTATCAAATCCATGTGTACTTTACGGAATAATAATTTTGTGTAAAGACAGTTATCCGGCAATACAATTTGATGTCTCTGATTGTCATTTAACGCCATAGCGTATTTTAAACGACCTCCGACGCGTATAACATTATCCCCATCAATATATGGACTAAGACGCAGTAGTTTACTTTTTTTTGACACATTCGCATTTGCACTATTTAACTCTCTCAATTCTTGCCGAAAATGTGCGCGTTGAATTATTTTGATGATTGTCGTATTTGCTCTATCTAGTTCGTTTACCGTTAACGGCCCATTATTTTTATCACCTACTGCTCGATTCATGTTATACCGCCAGCGTAGACAATACGCCGTCACTCTGATGATAAATAATAACGACGACCTTCTAGATAACAACGAATAACATTTATCGTACGCTACGCATGCAACAGTCGTAATTGTTGTTCCGTCCGTATTTTTGGCTTCTGGTATATTGTTTGTACCACTGTATTGTACACATGACTTCGGGCATTTCTCGTACTCCTCCTTCAACCAATGGGGATCGTTCCACCACATCGCATTAATTCGCAATTCGTTTGGAGTACAGCCACGTGATATTAAATGAGCAGGATTGTCCTCCGAGCGGACATGACGCCAATCATTTATGGACGTTTTATCTTGTATTTCACCAACACGATGCGCCACGAACGTTTAGCAGAANACGAACGTTTTCCATTTAGCAGATGGAGATGAAATCCAAGCTAGGGTTACGCTCGAATCGGTCCAATAAAATTGTCGCTCGAATTTGCATTTCAACTTCGGCACTATTCCGTTTACCATCCGTGCTAATAATAGGGCTGCGCACAATTCTAGTCGAGGCAGCGATATCGTTTTTATGAGCGCGACCTTGGACTTCGCTTGTAGCAAACGCACCGTGTGATGACCGTTTTCGTCAGTACTTCTAATGTAAACACATGCACCATACGCTCTGATAGATGAATCGGCAAAACCGTGTAACTGTAATTTAACGATTTTATTTTCACATAGTATACATCTTGGAATACTGAAATTATTTAATGTTGTTAATTGTGCACTATAATTACGCCATTCTACAGCGACTTCCTCCGAAACGGGTTCGTCCCAACTGAGTTGAATGCACCACAAACGTTGCATGATAATTTTTGCGACAACTAACACAGGTCCGAGCAAACCAAGGGGATCAAAAATTGTGGCTATATTCGATAAAATTGTTCGCTTTGTTATATCGTTATTATTTATTATGTTTTCACTTAA
>NW_026099576.1:28122474-28146671 GCF_025091365.1 Daktulosphaira vitifoliae
GCCGCGATTTCCGGCCACATGAGGGTTCATTCAATCTATTTTTACGTATTATTTTGGATTCATTTCCTTTTGTGTCTTCTATCTATCATGTCTTTTGACACAGAAAATTTTATTAATTCCATATATTTGGAAGAGTCAATTTGGAATACAGGTAAGTATTAAATAGAGTACATGAATATATATATATATATNAATTATTATTATATGAGGTATTCCTCCCTCATAATGACGCCCTTGAATATAAACCTGCATTGTTCAAATTAATGAATGTTTTTTTTTATGTTATAGTTAATAATTTTAAAATACAGTAAATAACTCAACTTACCAATTCATCAAACGAGCGTATAGACATACGGTAGTACCTGAAGAATTCTTCAGGATAACTCCTCAAAGTTAAAAAATTAACTTGAAATTGACCTTCTCGAGGTCTTTTTAAATTTAGGGGGTGAACCCAATGTTAACGAATAATTGTTTTTTTATTTATTTTATGTTTTTTTGTACAGCGTAGATATATGGCGTATACAACGCATCCAACTTCTACATCATCTAATGTATCCATACTTATTTTAACTTATTTTATACTTTATAAAATAAAAAAATATTCAGAACAAATGCTATCTCGAGGAATCTGTTATGATTATACTGTAGCTTTTGGCGGGCTAATTTTCTTTGTAAAAACGCGTCAAAACGCTTGCAGTATGCACATGAACGGCGTTCGCGTTCAAAACGCCGCGTTTTTAAAAACGCGTACGCGCGCGATTAAACGCCTAGTGTGTAAGCCACTNGTTCGCTTTGTTATATTGTTATTATTTATTATGTTTTCACTTAATGTATATTTAAATGAATCCGATGGCGGATCCCAACACAGGCCTAATATTTTCGTCGTGTCGTTATCGATAATACGCGGACCGTCACTATCTTTATTGTGTTCGGCAGGTAATAAACTACTTATTAAACTATTATCGTTCGATGCCCATTTCCGTAAATGTAGACCGGCACCTTTCATTACGGCAATAATATTGTCTCGTAATGTTATATCCTCTGCCCGTTCATTGCACCGCCTAACCAATCATCCACATAAAAATCGTTAACTAATGATTGACACGCGTCAGGATACCTACTGAATTCACATTCAGCTAACTTTTCTAGGCAAGCTGTTGACAAATAACTTGCGCTTATTGTACCGTACGTTACAGTTCGTAGGCGGTAGATTTTCAATGGCCCGTTTGGATTATCACGCCAGACAATTCTCTGATAATCACGATGACTCTCGCCCACCATTATCTGTCGGTACATTTTTTCGATATCTGCTGTTAGTACATATTTACACATGCGAAATCGAGCCAGGATGTATAGCAGATCGTCCTGTATAACAGGCCCTTTTAATAATACGTCATTCAGACTAAGACCCGAGTCGGTTTTACATGACGCATCAAAAACGGCTCGAAGCTTCGCGGTTGTGCTATTATTATTTATAACGGCACGATGAGGTAAATAATAACACTGAGTCTCCTTTTCTTTTGACTCCTCACCCGTCACAAGTTCCATGTGTCCTAGGTTTTCGTACTCGTTCATAAATTTTGAATACTCTACTCGTATATCGGCATTTGCTTGCAGACGACGCTCCAACGATAAAAATCGCCTTTTTGCCTTTTCATAGGATTTACCCAATTGGCTTACGTTACTTTTGAATGGCAATTGTACCACGAATCTTCCATGTTCATTGCGCTGAACTGTTTGATCAAAATATTTCTTGCACGCTTTTTCTTCTAACGTCCATGCATTTTTTTCTGTGTACTCGTCCAAGCGCCAAAATTTGGCCAGTATATTTTCTAGTGATTGGTTAGAATTGTCATTCACCGTGAGGAAAACTGCCGTTTTTTGACTTATACTATTGAGCTGATTTTCCGATGAACCAGCAACTACCCATCCGAACTTTGTTTCCTGAAATACAGGACCGCCTGGCCGTGGCTTTATTTTCCCTGCACACATTAAATCATAGAAGTGACCCGCTCCTATTAATAGGTCAATTTTCTGTGGCACGGTGAAACACGGATCCGCTAGGACTATGGCTTTCGGCACCACGCAGCTATCATTTAGTCGGATGCCTGGTAGGTTACTCGTAATGCTCTTAACTACTAAACATGAGAATGTTACCGAATAGTCATTTAAACGGAAGTTGGGTGTAACCATTACGCGCGATTTAATTCTTTGTACGTTTCCACCAATTCCTTGGACGCTTTGGTCGACATGGGTTTTCGGTAACCGCAAAATCTGTGCCATACGTTCGGTTATAAAATTACTTTGTGATGCAGAATCTAGTAACACGCGACACTGCTCCCATTCACCACGATTACTCTTGACCAAAACAACTGCGGTTGGTAATAATATCGACGTAGCAGCCGGTAAGCTAGTATGTGCACTAACGGTTGCTAATTCATTTTGAACTACTTGTTCTGACTCGCTATTTTCCGAATTTTCCGTTAAGTTTGTTGCTGAGTTGGACTCTGACTGATCGGTCCGTGCACTTAAGTGTAAAAGTGTATTATGTGGATTGCCACACTTGAAACAGCCTCGAGCCAAACATTTTTTCTTAGGGTGTGCCTGTAGACAATTCCTGCATAAATTGCGCTCACTAATGCGCTTAATGCGTTCAACTACGGACAAGGCCAAAAGACTAGGACATCGATACACCGAGTGATTTGAGTGACAATTAAAGCATTTTTTGTCCGAATTTGTCACCGCATAAGCATTGCTCCGTACCATAGATTTTCTGACATCTTGACTATGGGTAGCCGGTGCTGTTGCGTTTCTCTGATTTATGGCTTTAGATGATTCGATCGCTTCTAAAATTTTAAACCGTTTTTCTAAAAATTCCACCAATTCGATAATTGTAGGAAGAGAGTCCTGAGCCGATTCCGTTTCCCACGCTCGAAGACAACTTCTATCTAACTTGGTGGTTACTAAATACGTTAACATAGGACTCCACGACTCTGGCTCTTGATCAAGGGTTCTTAATGCTTGCATGTGTCCTTTTATTGAATCTGTAAACGCTCGAAGTTTAATTGCTGATTCTACAGTTAACGTCTCTAAGTGAAATAACGCTTTTACATGGGCTTGTATTAGACTTTTTTTATTGTTATATCTTTCAATTAATGTCCGCCATGCCACTGCGTAATTTGACGCCGTGATTTCCAAACAATTAACAGCCTGTTTGGCATCGTCTTTTAAAGCCGCTTTCAAATAAAAAAAATTTTGTATCAATTGTAACAATTGGTCATTGGTATGAATTAATGCCGAAAAAATATCATAAAATGTTGTCCATTGCTTATAGTCGCCATGAAATGATGGGATATCTAGCGGGGCTAATCTAATAGCTGGCGCCGCTACTGTTGGTGTCGCTACGATTGAAGATGTTGCTGCCGTATTCCCTACAACAGCGTCTGACACGTTGCTGACTACCCTACTCAATTCAGATAGCCTCTTCTCCGCAATCGTACTGGCTTTAAAGTATGAGTCTTCAAAATCAGCTCTATAATTTTGCTGTTCCTCTACGTTTATCCCTTCTAGCATGTCGGTTTCCAACTGTACTTGGTCGTACTCACTCCATGCTTCCTCAATTTTTTCTCTTCTAAGCCGAATTTCGATTAGGTCCGACTTTTCGTCTTGCACAAACTTTAAAAATTTTGTCAATGCTGATTTTAATTGACCTCTCCTTATGCTTAATCGCGTAACTTCATTTTTGCGATTATCTTCAGGCATAATTTGTTTTGTTGGTTATTATCGATAATAAATAATTGTTCCAAAAGAAACCAACCGCCTCAGATGACCGTTACTAATATATATGTATATATATATATATATATGTACGCTCTATTAACTGTCAGAGAGCGTTCGTGGTAATTTGAGCAAAGTACAACTATAAAGATAGTACCACAATAACCGCTGTACGCCGACACTATAAATATTGCGCACGGGTTTTTTACACTTAACTATATTTGTTTCACAATACTTATGACGATATCTAATGCACTTATACGAACTTTAAATTAAAATACGTTAATAATATATAATAATATTATTTTATTCTGCGTATAGCAATCGCTGCTGCTACGCACTACGTTGGGCAGAAACTAACCCTTTTCTAACTCGATGCGTTAGAATTATTTACGAACACGCACATACAACGCTTAACTCACGTACCCTAATAACGCATTTTCACGTTTCCGATATTCACTAGACGTTCCGGGCGAAGGACCATATGTTTCGGCGTGATCTCTTACGACTATAAGATCTTCGATAAATTAAATAAAACGTAAAAGAATGAAAAAAAAAATATGCGTTTATTATATGTACGCGAGCGGTGCGCTTTACAAAGGTAGACTAACTGATTTGAAACCCGGACAACTATGCAGCCGCCCAACAACGATAAGATAAAACAACAATAGCTACACTTATTGTGTAGGCCTAAACAGTACCAATACCGACCGCGAGCTGCGGGTAGGCAACAAATCATTAAAGGACCGACGACCGTCGGTTGTGTTGAATTGCCCCTCCCGCGGTTGGCGCGTAAATGAAAAATCGGTCGGCTCGTTCTCATATGTATGAGTGCGCGGAATAAGTTCGTCTTGCCAACCCCTGCAACACATCCGTGATAGCGACGTTTGTACGTACGACCGTCTCGTGTTGCGGGCTTGTTGTGCTTCGATGTCCGCGAGGCGCTCGTTTAGTGTTGCGTCGTGTCGCGTCGGGTCCGTCGCTCCCGATGGACCGAATATAACGCGATGCGCTTCCGATCGTCGACTATCATTTCGGTCAACGTTAACTTGTCGAATAGTCGGTTGTACAGCAACGTGTGGGGACGGCGTCATATTTTGACTGATTCACTCAAGCATGTTGGAATTCTGTCGCTGTTCCATTGACATACACGACAGCGACCTTTCTAGTTCAGTCATCCGTGCCTCAATCCGCGCGTTATTCGAAATATAGCGAATATTCTGTCGGATCGCCCCAACTTGTTCTGCCGCGTACGCTATCGAGCGAGCAACGTATACGTGTTCAACGTACGGCGTGCCTAGTAGTCCGCTTGCGCGCATCATTTCCCCCGGTTGGTCGACATCAGATTCGTCTTCTGATGTGTGTAGCGCGAGGTTCACCGGATGTTCCTCCGGTAAAGGCGCTACGACGGGCCGCTGATTGCTCGCGTCGATTTCTTCTTCGCTGACACCGTCCGTGGTGTTGTCGAAAACCCCCACTTCGGGTTCGCGGACCGGAATTTCGCTATCGAGCTGCGTACGGAGTAGTAAAATTTCGGTAGCTGGGTTCCCCTCTTCGCTACGTAGGTTTTCTTCTAGCATAATTTGCATGTTGGGTTTCGTCGCGTAGCATGGTAGTTGTCTGAAAGCGCATAATAATCAAAAGTAGCTACGTTAATAGCGGAGATAAACAATATTTCCGTGTGCGGTCAAATTTGCTACTGCTGTAGAAAACAAGTGTTATTATTATTGCTATTATTGATGTCGTAAAGTACCGTCGATAAGATGGTACGGGGCTGCCGTTTATGATATGGCACCGAGTGAACAATAATAATAACGGTTACCTGGGAATCGACCGCTTTGACAAGGTCAGACGTAAATATACTATTTTTATCTACCAATAGACTGTAACAATCGGCCGGAAATTAACTTTCTGTCGATATCAATAAGGTCTTTATAATAAACTGTAACCAACACTTTTCAACGACAATAGTTACAGCGGACTGTATTAGATAAACTACTCTAACTTTATTTTTATAAAAAAATTTCCAGAGACCAAGTCAAATCTAATCCCGCTAACACGTAACTGTGAATAACCCAGGTAAAAATTCACTGCTGTCATCAGTGAAATTCGTTCAAACAACTATATGAACAATAAAAATTTGTAAGGGAGACTTCACCGTTCCAAGTTAAAACTAAAATCTAATATACAGTAGAACCTCATTAATCCGGACAGCTGTCTAGTATTACGCAGTTTATGCCGTAGACTAAAATAAACATAAAAGCAAGTTCCTCGAATTTCCCATAAGTACATATATTCTTATCTACCGTCATTAAAGTTATCATAAACTAATATCGTGTTGCAATACTTATATATTGTATATCAGACATAGTAATTGGTATAATATAATATTCTTAAATCTATAATACGAACATGTTTTTTGGTTATTTTGTTTAATCCGGACTTTCATTAAATCAGACAACCTAGAGCCCTTATTGGTTCGGATTAATGAAATTCTACTGTAATTAGAAATAAAACTGAATCGGCTCAAAGCCTCTTACCTTAACTTCTCTCGTCCGGTTTAGATTTCGTACTAGGTCTAGTTTTCTTAAATAATACATTCATTTCAGGATTTGATTCTAAATCACGTGTCAACTTTCTTTTTCTCGCAACTGCTTCATTATTTTTAGTATCGCCAAACAATAAATCCTATAAGTTATACATGTATTAAATCTATGATTATTGAAATAATAAATTGTTTTATAATAATTACAGTCTTGCGAGGAGTATCTGAAGAATATTTTGTAGTTTTTCTTTTAACAATAATTGATGACTGGCTAATAATATGTCCTTCTGTTAATGTACTGAATCCAAGTAGAAGTGAATCTGGAGACTAGAAATAAAATAAAATTAGGAAAAAAACTGTTAACCTTTTTAAAAGGTAAAATAATTACCGATCCTGTTGGAGATACAGCAATGTCTAAGAATTCATCATCTGAATCATCTGTACATGATGTATTGCTCTCAGATAATGTTGACACTGATCTCGAATCATCTGGATTAAGGGAACCACTGTCCTGTGAANTGAGCAGTAAGAGAACCACTGTCCTGTGAATTAGGATCATGATCTTCAAGTGGATATGGTCGTCTTACACGGCGTTTGTATTTTGCAAACTAAAAACAATAAATTACAATATTTATTTTCATTAATATTGAATTTCTAGAAAATTATTAAATTTAATAGTAAATTTGATATCTAACATTGATCGTTCTTTTTAACTATAGCTATTTAACAATACATAATTAACAGTTTAGAGATGAATAAAAAATTTAATTAAATTTACTGTAATAAATAAACAGACTAAAGTTAATGATTTAATTTATGCTGGGATTAATTAATGTTAATATATTATTAATACAAACTTCACAGTTTAAGAATGCACAACAGTATGGAATCTTGCTTGACATAATTATTGTACAAATAATATACAATGTATAACTAATACAAATTTGTATAATTATATTATTTAAAATATCTTTTTAAGTTTTGTGTTTACATAAAATAATATATTTTTAAGGATTTAAAAAATTATTTTATGATTTAGTTTAAATAAATATTTGTTTATTTAAGGTATTAATAATAAAAATATCTATACAATTTAATTGTTATTAGCCAATATTGATATATTAGCCATTATTGATATATTAGCCAAGGTTAAATTAAAATAGTTACATGCGTTTATTGTATATCTTACTTTAGACATCACTACAACCATACATTTTGATGAATTTTCTTTTTCGATTAGACTGTTCATAATTTTTATAACACATTTCAATGGGCTATCGTTTATAGTTTTTGAGTTTCCCTTGATTAATCTATAAATAAAAAATAATTTGTCTCTCTCTAACTCCCTCTACATCCTATTTTCGTAAACCCCTCAAAATATGAGTCACCTGGAAGAATTTTCCGTTTTCTGCGCTTCAAATTTCGCATTCTTCGACTGCCGTCTCGAAACTGGTACTGTTCAACAGAAATTATTGTTTCACATCTTTTGCGACCTCGATGAGGATTTTTCGGCACCCTAATTTTTTTTTAATTTTTAATATTGTAAATATTCATTAAGTAATATATTGAAATAGAATATAAACACATATAATGATCAGTATTAAATTTTAATTTGAAAACAACAATAATTTATGAATAATTAACCCAACCCGTATTACTGTAGTATTAATGTTAGTACGATTTAGTTAGTTAATTAGTAAGTGTACAACTAATAGTCTGGGTAAGCAATTTTCAATAATGTTTGATCTGATGTTGTATAAAGTGTCACATAAATATAAAATTGTGAATGCTTATTATAACATTATTCATTTAATAATGATTGTAAATTCTAGAACTTAAATTATATTATTGTAGTTATTCGTAAAAGTTAAGTGTAGACTGTACACTCCAACACGTCACCGTGTCTCATCCTAAGTAGGAACCCAATACAAATACAAATAATGTTACAAAAATTTTAATATTTGTATTAAAAAAGCCCTTGAAAATGGCTTTGAAATGAATATTAAGATTATTTTTTACTTCTTTTTCTTGTAAAAATTTATTAACTTTATTAATATTGTAGTAAATTACAAAAAAAATAAGCTTGTTTTACCATTTTAACAATCAACGTTTTTTTTAATTATTTTAAATATATAAGGATTTAAAAGTTATTTAATTGTCTTACCTTTTTTAATTTCAATTGTTGGATTTAAGTTTGAGTTAGCAATACAAATATGAATTAAATCGAGCGATCTTGGTAAATTTTTTAATGACAAAGTGTTAAACATATGACTTAATTTGATTATTCCTGATGTTGGATCTATTATTCCCTATTAATAAAAATGTACTATTTGGATTATGCATAATTTAAATCATTTTGTTTAAAATATATGTTAAAAAATTTTTTTTTCACACACCCCGGCCAGGACAGCAGTTTTTTTAAATAATATTAAAGGTTATTTTAATGGTGATCATTTACTCAACAGGTTATTCGTATCTAATCAAATCAGAAGATTTTTTTAAATTTGTTTTTGTTAAATGTTTTAGCTTCGATGCGAAGCTGAGAAGGTATTTTAAATCTATTATTATTAGGTATATTTGTTTTTTTAATATTTTGCCTCTTACTCAGAGGCGAATGTGCTTTAAGATTACTGGTAATTTTGTTTTAGAGTATATTTTTGAAGTCGAGCCCTAAATACGTCTGTTACCACTTATTAAAAAAATTGCAATTACACACTTTTAGATGGATGACTTATTTCGATTATTTCTATTTATGAAAATATAATTCCCTGTTAAAAAAAGGTACTGTTTAGATTATGCATAGTTTATTCATGAAAATCAAATAGTGATTTATCTCACTATCGTAAATTTTGGAGATAATGGAATTAGAGATAATGGTGTTGAAGCCCCTCTATACGTCTGTTGCTACTTAGAAAAAAAATTGTACCCAAAAATTTTTATATCATTAAAATAATTTGAAATTTGCCGATTATAGACAAATTTTTTTTAATTGTCATATTATTTTTTTTTAACTTTCATTTGGTACAAGTTAGGAGGATACAGTTATTCTAGAACATTATCATAAACTAAAAAAAAAAATTCTAAAAATTTTAAAGTTCCATGACTTTGGTAGCAGATTATTTATAAAAAACAAGTTCTAGGATCATTTGTTTTTAACTTACAGTACATTGAATTAGTTTTATTTAAATATATAATAGAAATTGTTAGGAATGTTGGTACCATTTCAATAATTATATTGAAAACAATTTTCCTATCACATGCATTTAATATCCATATTTATTCAATAATTAATTGAGTTTCTAGAAAAAGTATCTAGATAATAAGTTTAGTCGTCTATAGTATCAAATTAAATTTATTTGAAATTGCGATACAAATAAAAAATTGCCGTTCTCAACGATTGTAATTTCTATTTTGATTAGTATAAAATTACAATTTTGTTGTAATCTTTATCATCGGTCTTATGTTAATTATGTGTATCTTTATCGGGAGGCTATTATCTACCTGTGTGAACGTTGTAAAATCCGAACGAGTCTGACCGTTACTGCCGGACATGCCAGTGTATTACTTAAATATAATCAAATGTACACGTTTACAATAATATGTTATTATTTTAAGTTTAGATTAGTAGTCTTTATTTACACGGTCCTAAAGTTTCGTTTTTTTCTACCGACTAAAGAGTAATATACAAAGTGTTCACTAATGTTTATAATGTTCCCATTGTTTAAAACAATTGACCCGACCCAACCCAACCCAATCAATCTATCACACCTAAAAATATTATAGTTAATTAAACCAAGTTCAGAATCAAAAAAGTTATCGTTTAACCATGTTTCAGTTAAAACAATGAAAGTACAATTTAAAGATGATACATTACAGTTAAAGTTAAATAATTTTTTCCTTAAACCACGACAGTTCTGATAGAATCCAGATATTGAGCCATTACATAGAGGTGTTGCTAAGAATGGTTGACTGCTTGCCGTTGACGTATTCTTCCGTTTTTTGAATGGTTGACAACAACTTTTAGCAATCCATCTTCATAATTTATACGTAGTCAAGATTCACCATCTTTAGTTCTTTATTTAAGCTCCACATAACAGGAACGCAACAATTTACGTTGAAGTGGGGTTCTATCACTGACCATTCGAAAATTATCAGGAAATGTAGTACCAGAGTGGTTTGCAGAGTTGAGCTCAGATAATAAGCATAAAGCATCTCCTTTACTATTTAAAATAATTTTTATAGGGCGGGTTGAATCTGCCCGGAGTTTGCCAAGGTGGACAAGTTATAAGTTCAGGGAACCAGCACTTGGAAGTGAAACAAGAATATTGTCAATTGTCAATTTGTCATGAGCTATTCGCTCAGTTACAACCGTCGACGTAGATTCAGGAATTCCGTATATAATCAAATTAGACTGACATTTTTCAAGCTGGTTAAGCTACTTTTTATTTGAATAAGGAATATTTTTTCGATTTTTAAGAGTAATAACTTAAACTAAATACGAATTGTAATCATTTGACGTATCATTGAAAAAAGTAGGTCTAGTGAGGGTGGCAAAATAAATCGTAGCCACAAAAAGAACCACATAGTAAAATAATATTATCATGAATATATATTTATTCACACGAGGGGAGACTATAGTGATAAGATCCTTTACATTTATTGAAGTTATTGAATTTAAATGAGATAAATATTAAATGATTTGAAAATTGTTCTATCTTAAAAAAAATGCAAAATATTAATAAATCCTAGATAGTTTGAACCTCGTACCCTAAGCAAGAAATACATAAGAGTTACCGACTCGGCAACTGTTCGTTATTTACGCTACTAGGTAAAATTGGCTATTTAAGCTAATTCAAATTTAAAAATTACTTTTTCGACTTAAAAAAAGCAAAACAATTTAAATAAGTTTAATGTCTTGTGAACTTTATTCTATGTCAATTAAATTATATAATAATCATGAAAGTCAATGTATTTTCCTAATAAGATATTTTAAAATAAAATAAAATACAAAACCCAGAATTTTAATAGAAAAATAGCATATATTTGAATATGGTAGCCATTTGCGCATAGAAGATAGGTCGTCGGGACAAATTTTTTTTTTCATTTTATAGTACATAAAATAAGCTTTAATTTAATATATGTTTAAAGGACGCAGTATTTCCGGAACATTTTCAAAAATTAAGTTGAAAAAGTTAGATTTTGTAGAAAAGTTGCTATTTTAAATCCCTCCCAGTTAGCAGGTTAAGTGATAATTTTTCAAATAAAATGATATCAAATGAAAGGGAAATATCTAAGGTTTTAGTATAAAAATTATGTTGATTTGTTGATATTTTAAAAAATTATCGAAGTTTTAAGAAAAAAATGACAAAAATTTGGCAATTTTAAATTTGTAATTTTTTTGGAGATTTCCCCGATTTGCGGGAGACCGGAATTCGATTCCCCGCCGGGGAGCCAGTTGTTACGACTATTGTCGTGGAACACCAGATAAAAGGGTTTATTTTTATCACAAAGTGGCATGTAGCCGTATATTGTTTTCTTCAGAAAATAGTCACAAAAAAACAAAATAAGAAATAAGATAAACAATATATTTAATATTTAATAAAACCAACGGTAATGTTGTAATATGTAGACGATCGGTATAGTACGGTGTCACGGAGATTACTTACCAGTAGTGATGATAAAAAATAGCAGTAGCAGCTATAATAGCACTGCTATTTTACAATAGTCGCAGACTGCTATTCAGTGTAAATAATAGCAGTGATTGCTAAATTTCGTAATTTATTATTACGTTCAAAATGGTTTTATATCTTTAATAATATTTTCAATAGTAAAGACAGTCAATCACCTCGTATAAGTAATACTATGTTAAGTTGATAAAAATGAATCATTAAAAAATAAATGTTACCATTTCCTTTTACTTGCAACATAAATTTTTTCCATTTAATTAATCAAATTACTAAAAGGTCTAAATTACTAAAAATATACTATTTTTAAAAAATATGTGATAATTATATAAGTGATGTTGAGACTTATTTTACAAAAACTCTTTATTGATAAATTTTACATTATTTTTCATTATTGTATTTTTTTTTTTAGCTTCGATGCGTTTTTTGATAATTTTATCATGATTATCTATTATAAAAAGTGTGATAGAAACATTTATCCACTATACAATAATTATATTATTTTAAATGGTTGTGTGCTTCACTAAAGCTATCGTTAAAAAAGGTCTAAATACAATTGGAAGTTAAATAAAAGAATAATTTGGTTTATTCTTATTAGAAATATCCATTATTAAATAATAAACTTTTCCAACTATTAAAAATCAATTTACTATAATAAGAATTAGTCAATTGTGGCTAATATTATTTAAAATATTAATTTAAAACTAAAAAATATTAAACACAAACATAATGTGGAACTTTTCTCCTTAGTTCAACTGTAATTGACTCTTCCATGTCCACCACGACCACCATCAATTACTACCCTTCTCGTATAATTGTAAGTATATATTCATCTAAAATACAATCATTCTTATTAATTTGATAGATAAAAATAGACATAAATTTCTATGAAATCCAGTTAAATTATTGTGATAAATAAAGCTTAGGTTTTCACTATAATTCTTTAGTTGTTTTACTTACAATTGTGTTTTTATGAATATAAAATTTTATGATTATTTATTTATAATTATTATATGATTAAAGAGATTTGTAATTTTTATATTGATTAAATTACTAAAAACTTACACAGTTACTTTTTATAGTATAAGCACCAACTATTACATACATAAAATGTATACACGTATAAAAAAATATATGCTACATATTTTTTGAAGATGTAGTAGTTGTATTTATTTTTAATGCCTAGTTATCTTTTGATTTTAAACAAATTTTATTACATTATTATAAAATAATAAAATACCAATCAAAAAAATTTTTGATAAAATAAAAAATAAATATAAACCTTTATAAATAATAAATTTATATTACCACATAATTTTTTCATTGTACTTTTAAGAAAGCCATCTTCAAGCTCAGGGATAATAAGTATTAATTAACATTAGTCTATTTTTTTAAATTTATTAAAAAATTTTCTAACCTTTGTTTTACAGAGATCAATATTTTCTTCTACTAGTTTTTTTATATTTTGACTAGTTATCATTGATTTAACTTCTTCAATATGTGCTTTATTTTTGTTGTATTTTTCACGGTATTCGATTACTTTGCTTGTTAATTTTGCATTGTCTACCTCCAAATTTATCTAGAATTTTTTAAAAATATTTTAATGAAGCTATAAATGAAAATCTATAGTAAAATTTTGTTAATACAATTAAACTAGATTGTCTTTGTTTTAATTCTTCTGGAAGTGTAAAATCCTTAATGTCACTTTTTAATTTATCTTTCTCACAGTCATTGAGGAAAAGCTTATTTTGCATTAAATACATTTTATTTTGCAAGTGTTGAAATTCATCTTCTAAACTTTCTAGCTATAAAATGTTTGGTATGTTTAGTAAATTTATTAATAACTGACAAAGCTACTTAAGAATATGTATTTAGAGGATGCATGAAAAATATTATATTAAAAATTATATATTTTTGATTAATTACAGGTTATATTAACTGTTCTCTAATAAAGAGTAATTTGTTTAATGATAGTCATTAATTTTCTCTAAAAAGAATAATTTTGTGAAGAAAATTATTTTTAGTATTTTTAAGTTTCATATTTACCTTGATTGATTTTTTTTTTTTTATGTAAAACTAATAATTACAACTAATAATTTAAATAATTTATTGAAAAGAAAATGATCTAATAAGAAGATTACTGATCAATAATGTCTTTTTCATTAGTACTTCAAAAATGAATGAATAATTTTATTACCTACACAGGAGAAGTTGGGTGAAGAAATTTCTAATGATAATTATTGTTATACTTGTACATCACATTGCCTCCAAAAATTTAAATTTAAATTTTTAAATAAACATTTATTAATCAAGGGTGAATGCTATTCTTAACAATGTAATAGACATTCGTAAGAGCTTAGGTACATAATCAATTTATAAAGTTCACATCTAATATACATAAATTCTCATTTTTTTATGATCAATAAAAAAATTTGTTGAGGGCAGACAAAGGTAATTTTTGGTGTTATATAGTGTATTCAAGAACAATTAATATATAAAAAGTTAATTTTTCATTTTAGTGCTTAGATTTAAATTTATAGGTCATTTTTAGTAGTACATGGAGTTTTATTTAAGGATATACATATATTGTGCCTAAACTTTACTTATAACACTCAAAATCTACAACATTTGAAGTGCTTAACATATCCAATGCACTTAAAATTTTTTCTGAAATTATATTGTATGTAAGAATAAACTCAAATCAATAATAGTCTTATTTATGAATCCTCCATTTGAAAATCAAAATTTAGAAAATAAAATTATTGTATAATAAGTTTATTTGATTACATATACTGTATGAAAATATAATATCTATACTTAATTAAAAACATATTCATTTCAAAAAATATTTGTACACCACATTATCATAATTCATTCGTACATTATTTTGATACCTTATTTTGAATGTTACGATTTTCAAATAAGGAATCATTATATTTTTTTTGCCACTCGATTACTTCTTTTTCTGTTTTTTCTAATTGTATTTGTAGTTTAATCTTAAATAAGAAAATGTATAAATATTCCAATAACATTAAATTAATAAAGATATTATTTTACATCAGTATCCTGGTTTCCACTTAATTTTGAAGTTTCATAGTCTTTTGAAATTTCATGGTATTTTTGTTTTTATTGATTAAGTTGTTTTTGAAGTTCTAAAACCTAAAAATTAAATAAAATTGATATTTTAATCAAATAAATAATATTACATTCATATAATATATACCTGTAAAGAATATATGAGGTGATTAGAAAACAAAAAGTAAAAGTGACATTAAAAAACAATTTAAATTAGAAGGTTAATCAAACTGATATAAGTAGTATCAATTAATAAAAAAATTGCATAAAAATCATGATAAACTTTTTTTTAATTACATGGTGTTATAGAAAATAAAAACTGTCACTTATATACCTATGTATCTAAGTGCCTCATATAAGAGGTTAAGAAGAATTTCATATTTAAAAAAAACATTATTTAGTATTAATAAAAATATTTGATATTGTATACAATGTATAATAATCAAAATATTTTAGTATTAATGTTTTTTTATATATATATGTCAAACTATAAGTAAAATATGAATTATAGATATAAAAATACCTTCAATTCAAAAACTCGATTATCTTGTTCAGCTTTAGTCTTTTGATCTAATAGAACTTCTTCTGTACTTTTTAATTGTTGTTTAAAGTGTTCTATTGCTAAATTCTGGCTTTCTAATTGTTTCTAAAGATTATAAATTAAATTTATGAAACTTATATTGTTTAATATACTACAAACATTTTATTTTTTTGTCCACTGTGTAAATCAATTAAAATGTAAAAAAAGAGTTAAAGAATATTATTAAAAATAAGAATAAAGTTTGAATGAAAATTTTTATGACTACATATTTTGGTATCATAAATTCAAAAATAAATTGTACAGCCATGGTTAAATTTAAATGCCTTTTAAATAAAACTTATTTAAAAAGAAAAAAATGAAAATATTTAGAAACATACCTTTATTAAGATGTTTAGCTCAACTATTATTTGAAAAATGAATTATATGAATTCTAGACTTTATATACTAATCTTAAATTCGTAATATACAGAATAAAAGACAAGCTATAGTATAAATAGCTATAGTATCGAGTAATAATGAAGTGGCTGAGTCTACATCACTATTTTTAATTAATCTGAGATTATCAATTTTAATTTTAGCAGTTGTTAATTGATCATTTTTTTCTGCTAATCTAATTTTTAGAATATTTACTTCAGATTTTAAATCCTATCAATTTTATTTAATTTATAATATTAATTTTTTATAGTAACTAAAAAAATTTATTAGATGCTTACTTTTATTTGTTTGTTAAGCTGGTTAGTTGACAAATGTTGATCAGATTCATGTTTTAAAATAGCTTCTCCAGATTTTAAAAGTCTATTTAAACGTTCTTGTATCCTCATAATAACATCAACTAATGAGGCAACTTTCTGATTAGGGGAACTATTTTTCTCTAAGCTGATATAATTGTGTAATTCACATCGTTCACTAAAAAATATTAATTTTAAATAATTGAGAAAATAAAAAAAAAAGAAAATGTTCAAATATAATTGCTCAAAAATTTTTTCTTACGCAACAGATATATCTTCAGAAGCCGGCGAATTACATTCATCAGTCACCAAGTACGAGTCAAGTTCTTTAATACATTTAGAAACTGATTTCTCTAAATCTTTAAGCTAATGAAAAAACATAAACATAAATAATATTATAATTATAAAGATATTATGTTAAGTAAAAAATTATATATACTTGTATTCTTATATTATTGACAATTATTTCATTATCAATAAATTCAGAGGTTTTTTTTTATTCTGTTCTTCAAATAACCTATTAAGCTATTAGTAAAACAATAAGTTAATTTATTAATGTATTTTTGAGATTTGACGTTTTTTTGGTATATTTAATTTTGATAATTTAAATATATCAATATATAATATATTAAACATAAATTAAGTAAAAAAATATTTATATATAAATTATACAATAAGTATATATAATTTATAAATTACAATACAATTAAAATTAAGAATTTTAAACAAATTTTTAATTTTGTAAAAAATTACAATTAATTAAAAATAATTAAAATAATATTAAAAAATAATATTCAATTATTGATATAAACTCCTAAAATTTATTGTAAAATCTATTATTTATTAAAAAAAAATACAAACTTATTGTAGCATCTCTTGTTGGGTAGATTGTTCTTCCTGTATTATATTGGAAAGTGTCTCAATGTAATTTTGATTAAATATTTCATTTTTTCTAATGTTTCTAAACTAATAATAGTTTCTTTCAATGATTTTATTTCTTTTTTAGCTGATTTTTAATAGTTTATTTGTTTTTTCATGTTTAGTTTTCAAATTTATATATCTTTCTTCAGCTTCATGATATTCATTCATAAGCATCTTAGTCTAAAAAAATTTCAATGTAATATAAAAGAAAATTTATTAATAAAAAATAAGAACAGTTATATTACATGAGTTTTTTGATCTTCTGTTCTTAATGATTTTCGTTCCTTCTCTCTTAGCTGCTCTCTTTTTTGTTTCGATGTCATATTGTTCTTGTTGAATGAAATAGGTTATGTAATTAAAAGATTTAGAAATTATTCGTAATATAATAGTATTTAATATAAAATGCTAAAACATATAATATAAGAAATGTACAACGGCAACGGGACACTTTACTCGATAGACGGCGAAACTATGACTAAACTGTTAACATGTATAGAACAGGCTGCATTGAGTAAAACAATATAATCGTAAAGGAATGTGTCCCTTTGACCTTGTACTATACTAACATAAGTAATTAATGAGTGGCTAAATAATAGTTGTCATTTAATAATTTTTAAGTAGAATGTAAAGTTACTTCTCTGTCACAAATTATCAAATGAAAAAATACATTAAACTGTTATTTTAAATAATATTACTCTACCCAGTGTGTTGTTTAATAATATCAACAGTTCTCTTTCGTTTACATGCTCAAGTGTTTGATCTTTAAGAAATGTTTTTGCAAAGTGATAGCAATCTTTTATCTGCTATAGATAGCTAAAAATAAATAATGATTATTGTACATTTTCAAAACAATACTTAAATAAAAATATACTTCAAAGAATATTTGTTTGGTACGGAATGCCTTTAGCAAAGATTTAGTATGTTACAAACATCGTTGATTATATTATATCGTTGACCGTTGATCTCCAGTGCGTTTCTTTACACACCCCTTTGCCCACCCAGCACGGCAAATCGATGACCTCTGTGTCGATTGTCATCAGTGTACAGTTCATTGTCGTAAGTTAATCTGTCAATTGTTTTATGTGTCTTTTTCTTTTTGTAGCAAGCGCCTTCGCTTAAATCGTAAATTGTTCGGCCATTGTACGTCGTTATTCTTTTATTTGTTTATTGCATCCTTATGCTCAAAGTTTACGTGCCCTTTCACGCCACTAGTGATTGGGCCCTGACCATTACTAAATATCTTCATTGACGTAGTCGCTTTTTCGCCGTCTGTTCTCATCTGTCATTACGTGCCTGGATCTACACTCTGACTCGTCATACTCAGACGTTCAACACCATTACCACAAGATCACTATCAACAACTTCATCTATTCAGCTGAGTTTATATTATTTTTAATGTTATTTATTGTTTGTTTTAATTGAGATTAACTATTTTGTTTTATGCCGCTTCGCCGGCCATTAGTATTTAAGGGTCCCCCGTTACCCCTTAAATTTAAGATACTCTCTGAAAACTTACTAATATTTGTGGTTATTTGTAATTGTAATTATTTGTAATTATTGTATACTCTTGATTACTAGTTGGATGTACAATTAGCCGTCATCAGATTTCCCATTCCCCCTTCAATAATAGCGATTTAAACAGGCTTAAGGTAAAACGGCATTCTAGTGCGTGGTGCACAACTAGCCATCCTACGGTTTAGCTGCCTCGTACAAAACATTGATCCTTGCGGCCCGGATATTTTAAGCTCTGTTTTATTAAAAGGCCGAAGAAAAGTGCAAAAATGAATCTCTCTGACAAAGAATTAGTTACCTCGCGTCTTCTTCGTGACCGCGTTCTAAAATCGATAGTCGATATATACTCCGTCGCAGAAAAATCAAAAACCGACGCTATGTTGAGACCGTCTCTTGACGTACGTGTCCGTCATTTTGATGTATTAGTTAAAAAATTCCGCGCTCACCAAGACAATGTTGTCAGCGCTCTAATTGACTTAAATCGTAGCGATGAATTTGAATTGTTCGATTCACTCGTCACCGATGAAATGTAAAATTATTATTATGAGATTAACGCAGTTGCGTTATTGCAACAACCCACCTCGTCTTTGACACTATGCCGCCACTGTCTTATATGGCAGTCTTTTACCTAAAATCGAATTACCTGTGTTTGATGGCAGCATCACACAATGGCGGTCTTTCAGAGATACATTTGATACTCTTGTTAATAATAACAACACACTAAGTAAAATAGAGTGTTTTCATTACTTACTCTTGTGTGTGTCTAGTACAGCATTCATAATCATCCGGTCTATTCCGTTATCAGACGCAAATTATGACATCGCTTAATTATTTAAATCAGGAAAGTTCAAAAGAGAAAATAGTAAAATGTATTGGGTATAAGGTTGACGTTTGTTATTGAGATATTCAGGAATCATTGTAGATAGGTTGTAACGTCACAAATTCGAAGGTGGACCGTTTATGATTTTTAGTTGCCTCATTAGATGAGGTTTTTATGAGGAATCAAGAACGTTTAATCCGTCGTTACTCGCGTGTATGATCTAAACACCGTTACTCGCGCGTAGAGCGATTCGCTTACCAGGTATATTTTATCATGAAAGTAATAATTTAGGGAAAAAAAAGGGTATTATTATTATATAATATACATAAATAAAAAAATTTGAATGTCTTTAGTTAATACATTAAAAATGATTATAAAAATCAATGTGCCATATTACGTTATACATAAAATGCAAAGTTCTAAATTATTATAGTTATAAACAATCAATAAAGTTATTTCAATTGTTTCATCACTTTCGTAGTTGTCGTCCTCAATATTTTGTTCTGTAGATGATGAAATACTTTCATCATTTTCACTACATGAGTCATTTAGCGACTCTACATCATCATTTAACCAAGACAAAATTAATTCACTTATGTTAAATAAAAATTCATTTTTTTCAGTTGACAATATTTTTCCTTATCGGGATGATAAAGTTGTGGTTCATCGATAAATCTATTTTTGATTACTTATTCTTAAGGTACTATGAATTTGAGAAAAGTACAACTACGAGCAAGCCAGTGGTTCTCATTTTAAAAACAATGTGAGGGAAATTCTCACATGCGAGCAATGATGGGTTAAACATATTTTTCTAATTTGATGAAGCTATTTTAAAACACGAATTTCCAATCACAAATTCGAAGGTTGACTGTTTATGATTTTTTTGTTATGTCTACTTATTTATTTTATCGCGCGAAAGAACCTTTTTCTGACACAGCGGTGTCGACCACTCATTATTTTGGCGCTAACCACTAGATAAGGCTATAAAAGAGAAATATAATTAAAATCGAATTGTTTACCAGTATTGATCCTTTTCAAAAAGACGGGCCGTTATCGATTTGAAATCGCCGTTAGATCGGTGTTGGCTCTTCTCCTTTCTTTCTTCTGTCATTGACCTTGTTAGGGTGCACACGTTTACTGTTTTTTGGTCTTTTTTTTCAATGATGGAGTAAAGCCGCCAACGGCGAACGGCCAGGTCTTTTCGGCGAAGCATCCAGACCATCGGATGGGTCTCTTCGGAGACCGGGTATCGTTTTCTTTTATATATTATATTATTTAATGAGCTATATTTTATTAATTATTTTATTTCACTTTTATTTTATCGTAAATTAACTTAATTTTGTTTACTTTTACTTAATTTTACTTCTAGCCAACGATAAGGAGCGAGTGTCCAGACCGCTCCTGATGTTCTTCATTAATTTCCGATTAACATTAACGGATGTGTTCCAATACCGTCCGTAATGTTTGTAATATTATTTGTTTTTTGTTTAAATATTTTATTTTATTTTTGTTGTCTTTATTTGGAGACATGGTTTTTGATGCATTCGCATTTTTATCCATGTTTAACTTAAATTTCTTTAGTAACTTAATTACTCTCGTGTATTTTATCCCTATTCCTTAATCTAGACACGGGCTACGGTATGTTTTACATATCAACCACATACAACTTTGATTGTCATAATTGTGTTTAATAAACCACGAGGTATTATAGTAATTTATACATATAACGACATATTAACTTAGATTATACTTTTAATTAACTTAAAATTAAATTCCACCTATGGTCCGGTAATCATATCGTATAGGTGTGACACCTCGCCTAGGTAGTGGCGACCCTTGCTACTATAGCTAGTCGTTATGCAAGTGGCAAACCATGTTGTTTTTACAGGCCGAATTATTAATAAAAAGCCCACTTGCAGAATGGCGACCCTGGCCAGGATAGGACATAAATGTCTTTACTTACTTTTTCTCACAATAAAGCTTTTCAATTAACGTAAAATAAGTTACTTAAGTACGTTATTTGATTTATAGTTTGGGGGTATAATTATGACGCCAGGACATTGGTCATGTGCCTTGGGAAATGTTTTATTCTCTTATCGTAGTTACAATTATTGTACTAATAAATTTAATAATAATATTATTATTATTTTATTTATGATATTCAATTTTTATTTTTACGTCGTTATATTATAAATATATGCTGAATCATTAAATTTTCATTACGAGCTCATAACATAAGTGTACGATTTTGGTCCTTAGGACATGTTATTTGCCTCGCCTTTGTATTTAGATTGAAGTTTGTAGCCGTACGGTTCTTTTTGTGTATTCGTATGTATTATTTTTTGTGGTGGTGGTTCGAGTGACCTTGTAGCTGTTAGCGAGTTTTTTCCGAGTCACATGGGTTATACGTTACGCCCCTGGATTTAATCATTATTATAATGCATGGAAGACACCTGTATTATGTGTCCACATCGAAGACCTCATTGAAGTCTTAGATTTTTTAGAATTAGATTAAGATATTTATTTAAGATATATATATATATATATTTAAATTTATATTATTCTCTCATAGGGCATGTTCCCTTTGCAGGATTTTTTTTATATTTTCCCCAAAATCTCACCTAGGTCAGTCACATTTTACTATGATAAGTCATATGAATTATTTTCATATGCAATTTTTTTTTTAAAAACAAAGTTGTGCTTTTATTAATTTTACTTGAATTCTTACTTTATTTTATATTATTATACGGTTTAAGTATAAAATAAGTTAAAGTAAGTATGAATACATTAGATGATGTAGAAGTTGCATGCGTTGTGTACGCCATGTATCTTTGCTGTACAAAAAAACATAAAATAAAAAAAAAACAAGTATTCGTAGATATTGGGTTCACCCCCTAAATGTAAAAAGTCCTCGAGAAAGTCAATTTCAAGTTAATTTTACCTTCGATGCGAAGCTAAGAAGGTATTGGTTTTACTACGAGGTGTTTTTTGTTTTTTTGTGTCTGTTACTACTTTTTCTCAGCTCTCACCGAACGAATTTCTTTTAACGATACGTCAAAAAATCACAAATCGTATTTAGTCGAAGACATTACCCTCAAAAATTGAAAAAATTTCCCTCGTTCAACGTAAATGGAGAAAACCTCCAAAAAAATTACAAAATTTAAAAATCGCTAATTTTTGAAATGTTTTCAATTTTTTTTGCTAAAAGCTGCCATAACTTTTTCAAAAATGAACATATTAATATAACTTTATTTTTTTATAGATGCTTGATATAAAATATATTCAAAAATAGTTTTTGTTTGTTTTATAAAAAAAAAACATTTTATTTTAATTTTACTACTAGACCTAAATATATATTTATTGCCTTTTTATGGCAAATATATATATTTGCCATAACAAGGCAATTAAAGTATTTCCTGGATGATAATAAAACATTAAAACACACATTTATAAACTATAATTTTTTTATGGTAAATGGAGTATTTGTAAACATCGCAAAAAGACTGACGAACATTAAATATAATTAACAAATTATATTTCTAGGACATTGAATTTTGTAAAAAAATTTCATTTTATATTTTTATTTTATATGAATTTACATTAAACCCAATTAATCAGGAAAAGTTTGTAAGACATTTAAAAAACTCAAAAATAATAATTATTTTACCAATATCATTTATGAAATAAAAATTGATTACTTAAATATTTATATTGAAATTTATGTTTGTTAATTTGGTTCAAAATGCCAGTCTTTTTTACAATGATCCCTATTCACAGTTATCCCACTGGACCATATAGCTGAATAAAGAATTTCAAGTAAATTTTAAGTTAAAACCTTAAGTTTTTTGAGTTTGACCAAAAATTAGATCTATAAACTTTAGTCTAGATCATAATAAAAAAATATGTGTTTCAAAAAAGATTTTAAATTATTTTGTTAAGTATTTTAAGTAATGTAATGGATGAAATAAAATTAGGCTTCTGCTAATTTTTGATCCATTTCTTCCTTAATGTCTAAAATTCTATTTAATTCACTGTCTAATTTTTCATTTAAATCAATAGTTTCACTTAACTCTTGTTCCATAAGATTTATATTTATTCATAACATCTCTTAATTGTTGATTCAATTTCTAAAATAATAAAATATTTTTTTTTAATTTTTTGATTGGTCGATAACAATTTTAAGACAAATATTCATTGAATTACAATTATTTTAACCCATAGAGTGACTATGTAGTGAAGGTAGGTGTTTACTGATGAATGAGTAGTCCTCCCGTGCTACATACTCATATTATGTATTAAAAACTTTGTAACTCAATAAGTATTTATTCTAAAAACATTATCAAACAATCAACATTTTTTGTAAGAAAAGAGCTAAAATAATGTTATTTCAAAGTTTTGAAAAAATAAAAACAAAAAGAAGTTATGTATTTTTTCTTATTAGTGATAAATAATAAAAAAATATTTTTTTAAATGTATACATATAAGTTATATTAGCTAGTATATATAACATACTTCAATAATGTGATTTTCCTCTTTATTTGTTTTTTCATCATTTATTTTACTTTCTAAATCTTTGATATAGCTTTCCATTTTT